>NC_091229.1:19829625-20035115 GCF_040958095.1 Procambarus clarkii
CACCCACCCCACCAACACCCACCCCACCAACACCCACCCCACCAACACCCACGCCACCAACACCCACCCCTCCAACACCCACCACACCAACACCCACCCCACCAACACCCACCCCACCAACACCCACCCCACCAACACCCACGCCACCAACACCCACCCCACCAACACCCACCACACCAACACCCACCCCTCCAACACCCACCCCACCAACACCCACCCCACCAACACCCACCCCACCAACACCCACCCCACCAACACCCACCCCACCAACACCCACCCCACCAACACCCACCCCACCAACACCCACGCCACCAACACCCACCCCACCAACACCCACCCCACCAACACCCACCCCACCAACACCCACCCCTCCAACACCCACCCCACCAACACCCACCCCACCAACATCCACCCCACCAACATCCACCCCTCCAACACCCACCCCACCAACACCCACCCCACCATCACCCACCACACCAACACCCACCCCACCAACACCCACCCCACCAACACCCACGCCACCAACACCCACCCCACCAACACCCACCCCACCATCACCCACCACACCAACACCCACCCCACCAACACCCACCCCACCAACACCCACCCCACCAACACCCACCCCACCAACACCCACCCCACCATCACCCACCCCACCAACACCCACCCCACCAACACCCACCCCACCAACACCCACGCCACCAACACCCACCCCACCAACACCCACCCCACCATCACCCACCACACCAACACCCACCCCACCAACACCCACCCCACCAACACCCACCACACCAACACCCACCACACCAACACCCACCCCTCCAACACCCACCCCACCAACACCCATCCTCGGTATCATTAAACGTTTATAAACATGTATTCAACAAACACTAAAAAAGAACATAATCAATACACTAAAAACAAACTCATAACCAATACCCTAAACAAATACCCCCTAATCACTACATACACTCACAAACAAATACAAAATCAATACACCTTAACAAACACACAATACAAAAAAACAAACCCCGGCTCACACATAAACCCACAAACACAAGAAATTTACACAGAGACGAAGAAATCCAGGCGATAGAGACAGTGAATAAAACAGGAGCCTATGACAGGACGGCGACCCATTCTGATCAACAAACAGTTATGGAGAAGCAGTGGACGGGTGGCATGGCAAATTTGCAATTTATCTTGCAAAAACATCCAAAGAAAAGAAGGTTCGGTTTGAATCGAGAGGGTAAGGAACCATCTGGGCGGCCAGCAAGCCTGAGTACACTACAGGAACACTGAAAGGCGGGACCAAAGAGCCAGAGCTCAACTCCCGCAAGCACAACAAGCTGAGTACACACACACACGTTTATACTGTTAATCTAGAAGTAAATAGATACCTTCGGGAGTCAGTATATTGGCCAACAGACCATGAGAAAGGCGGGGCCCAAGAGCTAACAGCTCCATCCTGCAGGCATAAACAGTAAATACCAGATATGATAGTACCTATTGCTACTATGGATGGTATGTACTAAATAGGTCTATTTATTTTACCTAATAAAATCGTGTTTCATAATATTAAAAATAATATTATATTTCTAACAAATATAGAGGATCAGGTTGTTAGTAAACTCAATTATAAATGTACAGTCATTTATGGATAAAGTTTCTGATTTGATTTGGTTATTTAGAAGATATTTAATTAGTATTTGTATATTTTATAAAGTCTGGTCTGGCTCTCATCTCTCTCTCTCTCTCTCTCTCTCTCTCTCTCTCTCTCTGCTGCTACAAATAACATTACAATTACACGTATCATACAACCCCTTAAATTACATTCATTTATTGAGAATATCCTTCCATATCACATATATCTACCAACAATCAAAGAGTCAACTGATTGTTAACGCCATTAATGATGAAAACCCCTACTAATTATCTTGTATTCCTCCTCCTCCTTCTCGGTAATTGTGGCAAATTAATGGTGATTGTCGAGGTTGCAACCTGCCCAGTATTGTGCAGCGATTGTGAATAAATTTGTGTTGAATGAGGCTATAGATGACATCAGTCGGAGAGTCAGACAGACAGACAGACAGACAGACAGACAGACAGACAGACAGACAGACAGACAGACAATAATTGTACAAAATCCCTGCACAACACTATACAAGCCGTAGATAACGACTAGGTCCATTAATTTACCACAATTGCCCGGCGAGTAAGAGAACAATCACAATAGAATAATACATTTTCCTTTCCTGTTGGCGTCATCAACAATCGTTTAGATAGTGACTCTAGGGTAAAATTGCCTTGTGGCTTTGGGGAAGATTGTAATCATTAGGTGATTAATTCTTGCGGAAATCAATATTCTAGAGAGCTTAGGTATTTTTGATGAGTTAACAGAGCCACAAATCACCCCAAACGGCAGTTAGCATTGTCTACCTAAGCGTAACGAGTGGCCTTAAACGAGGCAGTTCATAACTAGTAATCGTGTCTAAGAGATATTCCCATATGGGGGATATTTTCCTCCACATGAAAAAGCTGAAATTTTTCAAAGATTTCTAGGTCAGAAATTTCTAATGGAAGAATTTTCAGGAGAATTTTCAGGAAAATTCGGCAGGTTTACCCCTCCCCTCCTTAAAAGCCATCGCCATTTCGTGAATTATAACAGTCCCTTAAGGGAGTGGTGAAGCCAGTTGATCCTTGTAACTGTTATGTCGAGAGAGAGAAATAGTTGTATCGGATCACTTATTGACGGTTGTTGGGCAGTTAAGCGTCTGGGTGCATAGTTCAGGCCATTAGCCACCCCTCCACGAAAGTATCAGGAGAAATCGCTAAGCCATTACGACTATATAGCACATAGAAGGACTTGGGATAAGGTTACGGGCTATTCATGCCCATGCCACCTCTTGGGTGGCATAATCTTCATCAATCAAACAATCAATCTTGGATAAGGATTTAGTCGTCTTGCTCATTCATTCAGAAATCATTAAGAGCGTTCTTCTGCAACAGTCAGCTCTTGAGGAATTAATTGCGGGCCGAGAGAGAGAGAGAGAGAGAGAGAGAGAGAGAGAGAGAGAGAGAGAGAGAGAGAGAGAGAGAGAGAGAGAGAGAGAGAGAGAGAGAGAGAGAGAGACAGAGAGAGAGAGAGAGACAGACAGACAGACAGACAGACAGACAGACAGACAGACAGACAGACAGACAGACAGACAGACAGACAGACAGACAGACAGATAGACAGACAGACAGACAGACAGACAGACAGACAGACAGACAGACAGACAGACAGACAGACAGACAGACAGACAGACAGACAGACAGATCAGCTGATGCAGGATAACCGCTCTTACCTTTCACTTTCATTAAAAACACCAGTACCACTCCTAATTAACCCTGGTCTTACTCTCAAATAGACAGACACAGAAAGAACTTTTTTTAGTGTCAGAGTGGTTGACAAATGGAATGCATTAGGAAGTGGTGTGGTGGAGGCTGACTCCATACACAGTTTCAAGTGTAGATATGATAGAGCCCAATAGGCTCAGGAACCTGTACACCAGTTGACTGACAGTTGAGAGGCGGGACCAAAGAGCCAGAGCTCAACCCCCGCAAGCACAACTAGGTGAGTAACTAGGTGAGTACAGAGAGACACAGAATTTACTCCCACCAGTGATCCAGGAAGTAACTTTCTGCCTCCCACCACCTCAGTATCTCACTAATCAATGGCTGAAGTCGACAAATTTATGTCAATTCAAGGGCCTGTTGTCACTGCCGAACTTGCAATATTCTGATTTTTAATGTTGCATAGAGATTTAGTGTTCTGTGATGCATATTCTCGCATTGATAATGGTTAAGTAACGACTTAATTGTCTGTCGCGTCTGTCTGTTTATGTTTGGGGTGTGTGTGTGTGTGTGTGTGTGTACTCACCTAATTGAGTACACACACACACACACACACGTGTGTGTGTGTGTGTGTGTGTCATCCATTTCTTAACCTAACCTAATAAAAAGTCTGCATCTATTCACATTTGTGTACTTATATAAGACGTTTAATGTAAATAAACACATATAAGCCGCACGAATGTTGGTATACATAAGAGAGCTAGTATACATAGGCGTGCTGGTATACAAAGGAGTACTAGCCGAAAGTTTACTCCGAGTAGAGAGATTTAAAAGCCTATCACAGTAGGATACAGGTTTTCCCTTCCATATATATTGTAACTTTACTGTAAATCAGTCGATAACTCTGGCTCCTGTACCATCACGAATGAAGGGGAAGGGGGAAAGATAATGGGGGGAGGAAGGAAAGAACAGAGGAAAAGTATTGTAGAATGAACGACGGGGAACTAGACAGAGGAAAGGGACGGATAATAGAACAAGGAAAGGAGAGTGAATCAGAGGGTAGGAAGGTAAGTTAGATGAAGGGAGGTCAACCCCACCATAATACGACAATGAAGATGATAACTAGAGTAATCAGCAGCAATAGGAACAATACCCAACACTGGTCCTGGCCTGATCAATCTTTTATGCAACTCAAGAAGCCTCGCCGGACGTGATTTGTCTCCGTCAGACACCAACAATTATAGTATACAACGCAACAATTATAGTACACAGGAAAACAATTATAGTACACACAGCAAGTTATAGTATATAGGGAAACAACTATAGTACATAGATAACAAAAATTATAGTACATAGGGCGTTCTGTAACGCCGAGGGAGGCTCTGTGCTCCTGAACCTTGCTCAAGACAAAGCCGGTAGACTGACTCGACGGCGAGAGAGAGCTGCAAAGTTGAAGGTTTTGCAAGTACAACAGTAGTATCTTGAGGCCTCGGAGGAGGATTCTTCGAGCACCACAGTGGAGGCTTACCAACCTCTGGAGGTTATTAAGGCTGCCACAATTGCCACTCAGTCTATATATACTATATATATATACTATATATATATATATATATACTAGATATATATATATATATATATATATATATATATATATATATATATATATATATATATATATATATATATATATATATATATATATATATATATATATATATATATATATGCGAACAAGCCTGAATGGTCCCCAGGACATATGCAACTGAAAACTCACACCCCAGAAGTGACTCGAACCCATACTCCCAGAAGCAACGCATCTGGTATGTACAAGACGCCTTAATCCACTTGACCATCACGACCGGACATAATGAGGTGATAGCCGAGGCTATTTGAACCACCCCACCGCCGGCACTCGGATAGTTATCTTGGGCATAGCATTTTACCAAATCACCTCATTCTTTGGGGCAACACGTGAGGAACACAAATGCGAACAAGCCTGAATGGTCCCCAGGACATATGCAACTGAAAACTCACACCCCAGAAGTGACTCGGCGGTGGGGTGGTTCAAATAGCCTCGGCTATCACCTCATTATGTCCGGTCGTGATGGTCAAGTGGATTAAGGCGTCTTGTACATACCAGATGCGTTGCTTCTGGGAGTATGGGTTCGAGTCACTTCTGGGGTGTGAGTTTTCAGTTGCATATGTCCTGGGGACCATTCAGGCTTGTTCGCATTTGTGTTCCTCACGTGTTGCCCCAAAGAATGAGGTGATTTGGTAAAATGCTATGCCCAAGATAACTATCCGAGTGCCGGCGGTGGGGTGGTTCAAATAGCCTCGGCTATCACCTCATTATGTCCGGTCGTGATGGTCAAGTGGATTAAGGCGTCTTGTACATACCAGATGCGTTGCTTCTGGGAGTATGGGTTCGAGTCACTTCTGGGGTGTGAGTTTTCAGTTATATATATATATATATATATATATATATATATATATATATATATATATATATATATATATATATATATATATATATATATATATATACATTAAATCTACATATATTGAAAAGTTATGTACACCTGTTTGTTTATATATTGTTGCGCATCATTCAGTTACGGGGCCCAGAATTAAATAATGGAGTACTGGGGAACTGATGTAGACTGCTTTGAGTGTAAAAACGGCATCCTGGAACCCAAATGGCAGGCTTCAAGATCTTACGAATGCCCTTTTGACATCCTTGATTGGTTTAACCTCAAGGAACGGCTGCAGGCTCCTGCCAATATCGCAACAGCAAGCATTCTATAGCCTCATGGGAATGCGGTACGTTCGTGTGAGAGGGCGCGAATGTATTCTGTGGGCCCTGGAAATGTTGAAGAAAACATAATCCATCAGAAGTCTTGAAAAATGATCTTCATCTCCGTCACAGATGCTGGGCACAATTGAATTTTCTTATGTCAGGAAGACTTTAAAAACTTCATTAGTTCGTCCCCCGTATCTCGCTCTCTATCTGTCTTAAAAATGAGCTAAGGTTCTGCAGGATAAGCAACTACGAGACAAATTGGATCAGCACAAACTAGAACGATGGTCTAGAAATGGCTGCTCGACTTTAATCAAGTAAATGCAAGATGATGGCAAAACAAATTCTTGGATCAGAAGAGATTTCTTTTAGTAGCTTCAACGCCAAGCATACCACCGGAGCCACAGCTTAACATCCATAAAGCTTAACTGGTGAACATTTAGTCTTTAGCAACCCGGAAATAGGAAGATTTCAAACACGATAATAATCAAGAAGTTTAGAATCGATTACAATTGACAATCGCGGGGAGCCGGTCGGCTGAGCGGACAGCACGCTGGTCTTGTGATCCTGTGGTGCCGGGTTCGATCCCGGGCGCCGGCGAGAAACAATGGGCAGGGTTTCTTTCGCCCTATGCCCCTGTTACCTAGCAGTAAAATAGGTACCTGGGTGTTAGTCAGCTGTCACGGGCTGCTTCCTGGGGGTGGAGGCCTGGTCGAGGACCGGGCCGCAGGGACTCTAAAGCCCCGAAATCATCTCAAGATAACGAGTGAAAATCTGGACCCAGCAACTAAAGTTCGTCCAACATACACAAACAGTACCGATGCATAGAATTTCGATGTTTATGTTCTTGATACGGGGCTATACAATATATAAAGTTAGACATATTAACTATATGGCGGGATGTTAACATATCAATATAGACCTCATAACACTATCAACACAAAAATCTCACTGACTGGCATGTATAATTGTTTAATATCAAGTAATGTTCTAGCAAATGATCCGTTCTCGGATTAATCCTCGGAAGTTCGTGAACGGAATCCAGAGAACGAGCAGTTAATTCAAGATTAATCGTCTGTTAAGCGTCCTAAATCCGGATGATGCAGTGAGCGGAAGACGGGATTGAGTTCATGGAGAATTTCTGAGAAGTAAGTATGAGTATGAAATGAATATGTTATGAATATGATTTATTAAAGTGCCAATATTGTGAATAAAGATTTTAGTATACTAACTAAAACAAAAACTCCAACTTTACACTAGCGCCTTGTGGTGGACAGTGGCGCGGGGAAGGGAGAGTGAGGCAAGTTTGTTTTTGATCTCACGTTTGAAGCGACACTTTAAGGCTGAGGCTAGGCTTCCACTTTGTTGATTGGCTGACCCAAGGATGTAATGGGAGAAGGGAGTGGAGAAGAAGTGTAGGAGAGGGAAAGTGGAGAAGAAAGCATGGGAAGAGTGACAGGGTAGGAAATGGAAGAGAAATGAATGGATTGAATATGAAGAGAAGGGAAGGAACGAGAGAGGAAATGAATTCAAGAGCCTGAAGAGAAAATGCTGGAGATGGAAAGTAGATAGAGGAAGGAGAGACACGGGGAGTAAAGAGGACGGTAGTGAGAGGAGGGGGACATGAGAAGTAAACTTAAGGAAGAACTAAAAGTTCAGTTCCTTAGCATTGCCCCCTTCTTTCAAATTGTACACATAAGTGTACATGTACGTGTCGTCATGTGCCCGGCAGAGTGTCATCATTCACTGAACGAGGTTAATTACCAGAATCTGGCCACAAACTGGATGAATGACTGCAGAAACAGCCTCGCCATTAACTAGCGAGACATCAAATAGCCTAACAAGATTCTCATCCAATGAAATACCTGTGTATAAAAATATTTGGTAATGTATGATAATTATATGCATTAAGAAGTATAACTGCAGATCCATAATAAAGTTTGTAATTAAAAATTATAGAATTTGTAAGATATATATATTCAATTTTCAATTTTCGGTTTGTACTGATCTGAAAATTTATCAACCTAGGGAGGGTTGTTAAGGCCACCACAATATCTTGCTGACCATGATTTGGTGTTGAGGTTAAGACCTATCAACCTCTGGAGGGTTATTAACACGATCACAATAGCTTACTAACCAACCAGCAAGTTTGGTGTTGGGCTTAAAGCCTGTCAACCTCAGGGAGGGTTATTAAAGCCACTACAATAGTTTACTGACCAACCAGCAAGTTTGGTCAATGGGTTAAGGTCTATCAACCTCTCGAGGGATAAGATCAACAAAATAGTTTACTGACCAATTAGCAAGCATACTTTAGTCCTGAACATAATCCAAGACTCGAGGTAAACTCATTGTATATACCTCGAGAAGTAGAGTATACCTCTCGGTGTATATATCAACATGTTCTACAGTATAGTCTGTTGTTGCAATTTTTGTTGTAAGCATCACTGGCGCGTAATTATTTAATTAGATATATGACGCGATAACAATTTGGTAAGCTCCAGGATTTATTTTTTTTCTGAAACATCATGATTTTTTAATTCAGTTTTGTTAGGAGTATATGTAGATTCTTTGTATGTATGCCTATGTACATTGGTGCGAATACATGTGTGTGTATACATGTATAAACATATATACATGTGTAATGATAATTCTATGGCTTTATAATAAAATATATATATATATTATATAGAAAATCTCCCAATTCGTTTTCTTTAGTTGCTGGAATTGCATCGGGAACTAAGGAAAATGTATTGGAAGTTTTGGGATTGCCTCATTTCCGCCCCCAGAATGTAGAAATGTGGCAGCCATGGGTACTGGTATCTCTCCCAGCCACGCCGAATGGCAGAAAGGGAAGGCACCAGGAGTGGATTTAGCGATATCGTCAAGAAGGTGAAGAAAACGAGGATATTTCCACTCACACACTCACTCAGAGCGAAAGGAAATTGTTGGATGGGTGCGTATTGAGTGTGCTTGTGTGGCAGTTTGTATACGATTTCTGTGTGTGTGTGTGTGTGTGTGTGTGTGTGTGTGTGTGTGTGTTTGTGTACTCACCTAATTGTGCTTGCAGGGGTTGAGCTTTGGCTCTTTGGTCCCGGTATGTGTGTGCTCACCTAGATGTGCTTACAGGGTTAAGTGTGTGTGAGCCAATTTTTAGTATATATAAACTCACCTAATCGTTCTCACCAAATTTGTCCTAAATATTCATCTATCGATTTTGTGAAAACAACTTCTATCCCAATAGATTTCTTCTAAGATTTAAAACTTTATATTTAAAGGGTTAAACCTTTGACCCTCGAGTACCCTCTCCTTTAGTTAATTCTACTCTGTTCGTATGCTCAATAAAAGGTTCATTATCTGAGATCATCTTTTGTAGCAATGCGATGGGATTTAACTCGCGCCTCTGGTCACCCCAGATGCATGCCATTATACTGACCCTCACCAGGATACAATTCCACAACAATTGCCTAACTCCTGAATATCTAATTAACAAAACGTATCAAATGTTACTCACGTTTCCTCATCCTAAATAAGTTAATATTGTGTTTTGTTGTTATTGTAAATATTAAATGCTATGTTCTCTTGTTACAACTACGATGTCTTCCGGGGTGGTTAAGAAGCCTATGATGTCTCGCTTTAGTAAGTGTAAAGTGAAGCCTCGGTTTACTAAGTGTTAAGTTAAGCCTCGCTTCACTAAGTATTATGTGAAGCCTCGCTTCACTAAGTTTTAAGTGAAGCCTCGCTTCACTACGTGTTAAGTGAAGCCTCGCTTTACTAAGTGTTAAGTGAAGCCTCGCTTCACTAAGTCTCACTTAACGACTGTATACCACTTAATAAATTTGTTGAGCATTCCATATACGTTAGTTAAGTTCACATTTAGTATTTTTTGCTACATCAAATATATAATTTAACTGAATTATTTTAAGTTAAACCCGAAACGTTTTGCATATTAATGGCTTTAATAAATGTTTATACTCTGTAACAATCAATTTACTACTGTATTATCTTCTACACTTTTTTAAATACAAATTAATATTATTAATATTATTATTATTATTATTATTATTGTTATTAGTGAGATATATATATATATTCCCTAGACACTTGCAGAAGGACCGAGACAAACCGTTGTTGTTTCCGTTGTCAAAACGTTAATGTCTTGTTTGCCGCAAAGCTAGAAAAATATATAAATATATAAATTAATGTTATTTTATATTATTCTATGTTTAAGTTAGGTTAGGTGTTTAGGTTCTGTTGGCGATTATTTGTATTTGTAGTATGTGGGTGAAGTAATTACAGCAACCCGTCCTCGACTCAAGTCCATTCCATCCACCGGTCGACCCCACAGACGCATTCATAAATTTCAACATGCTGTTCCTTCAAAACAGGAATTTTCTCAAATACAAATTAATATTATAGTATATTAGTATATTGTGCATATATAGGCACTGGTTAGGTTAGGTGTTTAGGTTCTGTTGGCGATTATTTGTATTTGTAGTACGTGGGTGAAGCATTTACAGCGTTGTGGTTCGAACAAAAGTCGTCAGTGAAGCACTTGTTTCGGAAGTGTTCGAACGTCATCAGTTGTGCGTCGTGTGTAAACCGTTTACCGATCATAAACAGGGAGTTTGACGACCGGATTAACGAGCATTTGGGTTGTGTTGACGAGGACGGGCTGCCTCGTTGACTATCAGTACGGTAAGAACCAGGCTCCAGCTCCGCACCTCCATCTAGTCTGAACAGGTAAAGATATCTTTACATATTCTATGTTTAATATCAAAAAGCAGAATACCAATTTTTCAACACAGAGCTTCTGTAATCCAGGAGTGATTCAATAATAAGAGATAGAGTCTTTTCATTATATTTCGTGACAAACCCAGTTGTTGTCTGGATCAGAGGGGCGCGGACCGTTCCACAGTTTTACTGAACTTGGATTGTGTGATCTTTATTGTTCAGAGAATGTAGAAACGTTGTAGTGGTGACAAGGGATGCAATTTGTTTGAAGTTTGTTGGTGTGTGTGTGTGTGTGTGTGTGTGTGTGTGTGTGTGTGTGTGTGTGTGTGTGTGTGCGTGCGTGCGTGCGTGCGTGCGTGCGTGCGTGTGTGTGTGTGTGTGTGTGTGTGTGTGTGTGTGTGTGTGCGCGCGCGCGCGTGCGTGTGTGCGCGTGCGTGTGTGTGTGTGTGTGTGTAATTACCTAAGCGTAATTACCTAAGTATAGTTACAGGATGAGAGCTACGCTCGTGGTGTCCCGTCTTCCCAGTACTCTTTGTCATATAACGCTTTGAAACTGTGTGTGTGTGTGTATGCGTGTGTGTATGTGTGTGTGTGTGTGTGTGTGTGTGTGTGTGTGTGTGTGTGTGTGTGTGTGTGTGTACTCACGTATTTGTGCCTACAGGATCGAGAACTGACTTTTGGATCCCGCCTTTCTAGCCATCGGTTGTTTACAGCAATGACTCCTGTCCTATTTCCTCTATCATATCTAGATTTAAAATTATGAATAGAGTTTGCTTCCACAACCTGCTCCTTAAGTGCATTCCATTTTTCCACTACTCTCACGCTAAAAGAAAACTTCCTAACATCTCTGTGACTCATCTGACTTTTGTGTGTGTGTGTGTGTGTGTGTGTGTGTGTGTGTGTGTGTGTGTGTGTGTGTACTCACCTAATTGTGTTTGCAGGGGTTGAGCTCTGGCTCTTTGGTCCCGCCTCTCAACAGTCAATCAACAGGTGTACAGGTTCCTGAGCCTACTGGGCTCTATCATATTACACTTGAAACTGTGTATGGAGTCAACCTCCACCACATCACTGCTTAATGCATTCCATTTGTCAATTACTCTGACACTAAAAAAATTCTTTCTAATATCTCTGTGGCTCATTTGGGCACTCAGTTTCCACCTGTGTCCCCTTGTGCGTGTGCCCCTTGTGTTAAATAGTCCGTCTTTATCTACCCTATCAATTCCTCTGAGAATCTTGTACGTGGTGATCATATCCCCCTAACTCTTCTGTCTTCTAGCGTCGTGTGTGTGTGTGTAGAAGAGGGCTAAGAAGGACAACCAGTTAAACTAAAATAAGATTACCATTTACCCTCAACGACCGCTGTGTCAAGAGACAACAATCATCCCTCTTACGAGACGTCCCTCACAGCTTAAACTTTTTTTTTCTTAAAGTCTTATGTTTTATTTCCTCGCCTTATATTCTGGGGGGGGAAAAGCAACTGAAGGGTTGAAAGATTGCGGTCGCCAACTGGCTGACTCACACAACGTTGTCTGCAGGTTGTGGGGAGGTTGTTTGTGTCTGTGAGGCGACTCATATGAGCAGTCGTCGGAGTTATGTGTGGAGTTGGGATGAAAAGGTTTAGTTTGTTTTGCCCTGGACAGGAAGCCAGTGTACACACACACACACACACACACACACACACACACACACACAAACACACACACACAGTTGATTGACAGTTGAGAGGCGGCACCAAAGAGCCAAAGCTCAACCCCCGCAAGCACAATTAGGTGAGTACACACACACACACACACACACACACACACACACACACAGTATTTTACTGGTAGAATTCTATGACCACGCGACAAAAATTAGGCAAGAAAGGGAAGGGTGGGCAGACTGCATTTTCTTTGACTGTCGGAAAGCCTTTAACACAGTGCTCCATAAAAGGCTGTTACAAAAGTTGGAGCAACAGGCAGGAATAAAAGGTAAGGTGCTCCAGTGGATAAGGAAGTATCTAAGCAACAGGAAACAGAGAGTAACTGTGAGGAAGGGGGGGGGGCGGAGACATCAGAGTGGCGAGATGTCACCAGCGGAGTCCCACAGGGCTCTGTTCTTGGACCCATCCTGTTTCTAATATATGTAAACGACCTTCCAGAGGGTATAGACTCGTTCCTCTCAATATTTGCTGATGATGCAAAAATTATGAGAAGAATCAAGACAGATGAAGATAGACAGAGACTACAGGACGACCTGGACAAACTGGAGGAATGGTCTAGAAAATAGCTACTAAAGTTTAACTCAGGAAAGTATTAAGTAATGAAATTAGGCGAAGGCGAACAAGTTCCAAGTAGCACGGGCTATGGTGAGCCCGTAGTGGACTTACCTGGCACAGGAGTGGTGCTGTTGTATCAGGATAAAGCGCCAAACCATTATATAGCACCTGGGAGGGATCAGGATTTGGGATGGGACGGGGGAAAAGGAATGGTTCCCAAGCACTTGGACGGTCGGGGATTGAACGCCGACCTGCATGAAGCAAGACCGTCGCTCTACCGTCCAGCCCAAGTCTGGAGCTCCCGGTTCGTAGTGTTCCGCAGTTCATTTGATAATATATTGTGAATAGTTAATGTGTTCCAGCGACCTGTTCTCTCCAGTTGACCGGAGTGGTTGATGACACCACTTACCTCACTCTAGTCTCGCTATCTTCAAGTTATACACCATTTAAAGAGAGTGCATCCATTCTCCGGGATGCAACCCACAACAGTTCTCTAAGTCACGGGTTCCTATTTTACTGTACCCGGATCCCCTGGTTGTGAGTCAAGGGCGTAATAATAATAATAATTTGTTTGCAATAAGGTACAATGGATTGGTGAGATTACATAATATTGGTATTTTTCATATTCGTGCATAGCGTCTCAGGCAGGTCCTAAATCTAAGATATCAGGTAAGATGACAGGCACATTGTAGCAAGGTTTTATATCAACACATAACTACAATATAACTTGACAAAGTTGTGATTACGTAGACTTTACTTTTATATGCAGAAATGTTTCTTTTAGAGGGGTGGTCTCCGTGCTTAAGATTTTCAATCAGCCAAAGCCTTCAAAAATAGTGTTACTTTAAAATGAAATCTGTAAAATTTATTAGACAGAATGGAAAGACCCTTCACACGCCACCGACCTCTCGTCTCCTCCATGTCTGCTGGAGATGCTGAGCTCAGCCCAGTGTAAAGTGCTTAGCTGGATCTCTTACATTAATCACCATTGATCCCGGAAAATGTCTTGCCTTGCTAGGGTCGGGGTCTTCCATAATGGTATACAGCAGACTCTACTATGTAAGCCACAATGTGGGATAGATAACAGGAAGTGTTTTTCACTCGTAGGGTAATGAATCTTTGGAGCCTGTTATCATACATACAGATTCGAGAACTGCCATTGAAACCTTGCAACAAGAACACATACGTGATAACATACATCTGGTCACAAATGTCATATCATTAATGCAAACATTCAAACGACAAGGCCAACGGGTACTTATCAACTGGGTGCCAAGTCATGTGGGAAATAATAGGAAATGACATTGCAGACGAAGCTGCAAAACTTGCAACTAATCGAAGAAATGTAGACATTTACCACAGAGTCTATCACAGATTAAGTAATCAGAAATAGAGCAATGCAGATGATGTACAGTGACCACAACACAGCAGTTGCAACATCAGGATCTGCGGGTTGGTACAAGAATTCAACCAACTACGAACCACTAATGTTGATGAAAGGGAGCAGTAGAACAACAGAAGTACACTTACATCGCATCAGGCTTGGATACCCATGTGCATGGGAAAATATATAGCCTTACAGGTTCCGGAAGATGAGAGGAAATGTCAGCACTGTGGAGAAATGCCCGACAGACCACTGGAACATTATCTAACACAGTGCACAATTACACCCACAACAGACCACTGGAACATTATCTAACACAGTACACAGTTACAAACCCATTAAGATTTCAACTTAGATTTAACAGAGCAGAAGAAGTTGTTAACCACACGTATGGCAAAATCTTACTGAAGCGACCATACGAGTCATAAATACTCATACTCAAGTAAAACAGAAACAAGCAACACTTAGTGGGCCAGCCAGAGGCTTAGGGCCCGCCCAGTGGGCCAGCCAGAGGGTTAGGGCCCGCCCAGTGGGCCAGCCAGAGGCTTAGGGCCCGCCCAGTGGGCCAGCCAGAGGCTTAGGGCCCGCGCAGGAATATCCCTGCAAAACAAAAGCGCTCTCTGCTGATAATTACCACATGTCATTTGGTCAGCAGACAGTGAAAGCAGTTCACTCGCGTGTATATAGTGCTGGGAAGTGTCTCAGCTCTTGTCCACATAGCTTACAACTGGAGGCTTCACTGTGGCGAGTTCTGTTTCCTGCAACCATCTACCATTAAGTATCCATGTACATTATCTCAGCCTAATCCTGGTAACCACAATGTCACACTATTTAGTCCAGGGGAAGTTTTCTGCTGTCTGTGCATACAGTTCTTGGTTGTAAACATATTGTAACTATTTATAATAGTGCTTTCTGACCTTTGAGTGTCAGTGATTCAGAGGGCAGAAAGCCACAATGCAAGACAAAAAACAGAAGATACCTTTAGGCCCATGGAACAACCTACCCGCTGAAGCCGTTAAATTGCAACATTGCAGCAATTTAAGATCCAGCTCGATAAAATCCTTAAAACAAATGGGAGACTTTTGACAAGCCGTCGGCTTCCTGTTCTCGTCGAGAACACTACAGAGATGGTTGCCCTCGGGTAAAAAATATAGTTAAAAAAAAAATCAAGTAATATATAGCTTACATTGGTTAGTCATCTAAAATCCGATAAAATTGGTTTTCTTTAACTCATATCCATTTACGTTTTCTTTTATGGATATATTAATAAAAGCGTAAACAATAGTAATTTGTATACACCTAAAAAACTAATAATAATTCATTGTATCGTAGGACAGAAAGTGAGAGTACTAGGTGGAATTACTGACCCCGCCCAGGATGCAACCCTACGACAAGCTGACTAATTCCTCAGTACCCACGCACTGCTAAGTGAACAGACGCAATAGGTGAAAGGAAATGTGCCCAACCATTTCTGTCCCGTCCGGGATTCGAACCCAAAATTCTAGATTGTGCGTCGAGAACGAACCCAACTGTACTACCAGGATACTTATTAGAATTATTATTAATCATTATTATTGTAGTAATAAAATCCCTCATTATAATAATAATAATAATATTAGTATTATATTAGTATTACTGCCCGAAACGCTGCGCGTACTAGTGGCTTTACAAGATTGTAAATACTATGCTATGTATACACCACAAACCCAATGTACCTTCTTGTATATAAATAAATAAATAAATAAATAAATAAATGAATATTATTATCATTATTTTCTAACGAACCAGCCTCAATATCGACTTTTAAACGAAACTTGGGAACACGAATTATGTGAAAAGATACTGGTAAACCTCTGAGACATTTTTCAGAGCCGCGTTTAAATATATATATATATATTTTTTTGAGATATATACAAGAGTTGTTACATTCTTGTACAGCCACTAGTACGCGTAGCGTTTCGGGCAAGTCCTTAATCCTATGGTCCCTGGAATACGATCCCCTGCCGCGAAGAATCGTTTTTTCATCCAAGTACACATTTTACTGTTGCGTTAAACAGAGGCTACAGTTAAGGAATTGCGCCCAGTAAATCCTCCCCGGCCAGGATACGAACCCATGACATAGCGCTCGCGGAACGCCAGGCGAGTGTCTTACCACTACACCACGGAGATATGAACGGAGAAATATTTAAGAAACTCTTCTCGCAATTTGTGAGACGAAAATTGGAGTAGGCTACAGTGGAGTGATGGTCTGAATACAAAGAATACAGAAATATGCTATTAAATTTATTTATTAATTTATTAAATAAACTGCCCGAAAACGCTTTGCGTAATAGTGGCTTTAGGCATTGTATGTACTAGTTCTATCTATAAATCCATCAACGTTTTGTATCTCACCTTGTATGTATGTACTTTACATGAATAAATATTTGATTTTGATTTGAAATGCCTCCTGGAACTTAAGAACATGAGCTACGAAGAAAGGCTGGTGACATTAAGCATACCGGGGCTTGAACATATAAGAAAAAGAGGCGACATGATCACTATATACAAAATAGCATCAAATATTGGCAAAAAAGACCAGGAGTAATTTTTGTAAACCTGTAACTTCAAGAATAAGAGGTCATAGCACAAGGAAATGACAACAGCGTGATGCATCAAATGAACAAATCCACAAGGGCCGTGACGAGGCTTCGAACCTGCGTCCGAGAGCATCCCAGACTATTAAGACTGGGAAAATGTCAGATCGATTAAGGCAGCGTCTGGGATCGTCTCAGACATAAGTTCGAACCCTCGTCACGACCCTTGTGGATTTGTTCAAGGGATCATAGATTCACGTTAAGGAAATAAAGGTGCCAAAAAATATTAGAAAATTCATTTTTGCACAGCAGTAGACGGTTTCAAATTCAAATTCAAATAAGTTTAAAGTAGACGGTTGGAACACTTTAAGTGAGAAGGTGGTGGGGGCCAAAACCGTTAGTAGTTTCAAAGCGTTATATGACAGAGTGCTGGGAAGACGGGACACCACGAGCGTAACTTTTAACTACTCTGAGGTAATTACGGGAGCAGACGCGCAGGCGTACTGGCTGGTCCCCGACATAGAGGCCACCTTCCCGCAAGGACCACCGTTATATACTCCCTGTTCTCCTCGCGGCCATCCCCCCCCCCCCCCAAGCCACACATTCACCCAGTCACCCATCCATTCATACACTCAGTCATCACCCTTCTAGTAATCCAGTCACACACCCATTCATCATATCATCCATCCTAGTCACCCACGCAGTCATCCAGTCACACGCAGTCATCCAGTCACACGCAGTCATCCAGCCACCCATCCATCACACACACACACGCCAAGGACAGTTGATTGACAGTTGAGAGGCGGGACCAAAGAGCCAGAGCTCAACCCCCGCAAGCACAACTAGGTGAGTGCACATAACACCCCCCCCAGCTTACAGAGTTCCCACCTCAGCCATATGGCGCTCCTCACGCCTTATCCACCCTCCTGACAAGTTAATCACAGGCCTTGATGGTTGGACTTGGCCAAAACAACGGAAACGTTTGGGCTGCCAGAGCGGGAGAAGTCCTAAAGAAATTATAATTAAAAAGCATGATTCTTGATAGCGGAGATCAACCACACCTAAACTACACTTGTTCCTCACTGTGGGAGGAGCCTACATTCAAAATAATAATAGAAAATCCGATAAAAAAGGCTGCCTATGATCCAACAATCCTAAGGCGCATCGTAGAAAAACAAATGAGCAACATTGCAGTAGCAGGAGCCACCCACATCTTCACAGACGGATCGGTGGACACAGAATATGAGAGTACTGGCGCTGCTCTTTGCACGGTCAGCGTACAGGCATATTGGAGACTGGGAGGACTAGTATCATCAACCCAAACTGAGCTGTTTGCCATACAACAGGCATTCCCTTATGTGATTGCACAAAACACTCAAAATGCAATCATTCACACAGACTCAAAAACTGCACTTCAAATACTAGGACAAAAACACTGGAAAGAACGTGGAAATAATTACCACAATTTTGTATCTAGAAGTAGCTAAGGACTCAACATAACTTTAAACTGGATCTCATCCCATGATGAAATCCCATTAAATGAGAAAGCCGATGAAACCGCTAAATTGGCAACTCGTCATCCAGTGATCAAAAAAAAACTTACGGGCTATTCATGCCCGTGCCACCTCTTGGGTGGCTTAATCTTCGTCAATTAATCAATCAATCGATAATCGCAACAAATTGCCAATTGCTGGCGCTAACAGGCCGGGTAGATCCGCTGGGTCTCCGGCAACTCGAACACATTTACGAATTGTATATCCCATGTCATGTAGCCTTTGTTCTTGCTGGAAATCAGATGGAAACTATATAATTCCAAACAGTTCGTTCTCTTACTTGCCACGCCGTTGAAACTTAAATCTTGTAGCCTAGCCAGAAACATACGAACCCAAGCAACCCTCCTAACCTATCGAGTCTGATGCCTAGGAAACATGTGTGGAGTCGTTAGTGTTCGTAATAGGTTGCATTTGAAACGTTGGCTATAAAGACGGTAACTACACGACATAACGAGTGGTACGAACACTCGTGATAATAGTTCAGAATAGATGAAAAGGTGGAAAAAAACAAGTCTTCCAAAAATAAAAGAAAACAAGAAATGATAAACTAATCTAAATGGATCATGTCTTCCTAAAGGTAAATAAAGATACTAAATCAAAATATGTAATATCACTACAATAGTTATATTATAGATTTAGCTAAAAATTTGTTATCGCAATGAAGTTATGATTTTCTTTAATCAAAAATCAATCTTAAACAGGTGACCTAACACTGACTGGGAGAGTTTAACAGTGAAATTGAGAGAAATAGGCTATAGAGGTAGTGGGAGATGAGCTGTGTCTGTGGGAGTTTAGCATGGGGGTTAAGCTAAGGCCGGGAGGGTTGTTGTTGTTATAGATTGAACTACTGGGGACTAAGTTTCAAGTAGCACGGGCTATGGTGAGCCCGTATCTTACCTGACACAGGAGCGGGACAAGTAGCACGGGCTATGGTGAGCCCGTATCTTACCTGACACAGGAGCGGGACAAGTAGCACGGGCTATGGTGAACCCGTAGTGGACTTACCTGGCACAGGAGCGGGGCAAGTAGCACAGGCTATGGTGAACCCGTAGTGGACTTACCTGGCACAGGAGCGGGGCAAGTAGCACGGGCTATGGTGAGCCCGTAGTGGACTTACCTGGCACAGGAGCGGTGGCCGGGAGGGAGGGGGGTGAGCATATGATCTGGGGTTGAGGTGAGGTGGGTTGAGTTAGCCTCTTCCACACCGCCATTACTTCATCGCGGTTCCTAGCGTATGGGACCTGCGCGGGAGGTGTGTGGCTGTGTTCTGTAGCCTGGTGCTCCGGTGTGTAACTTGGTGCTCCGTATTCCTGACGTGACGAGGACGATATTGTTCATTTCCCCTAGTTAGGGATAACGTAAGGATGTGGAGTATTCAGGTGCTACTGACAGTGATGGTGGTGTGGCGTCCACCATTGTCTTACAGTCTTCAGTACTCTGAGAATACCAGAGCAGACCGCTTCCGTAAGTTGCAACCCATTCTCTCTGTCTCTGTCTGTCTCTCTGTCTGTCTCTCTCTCTCTCTCTCTCTCTCTCTCTCTCTCTCTCTCTCTCTCTCTCTCTCTCTCTCTCTCTCTCTCTCTCTCTCTCTCTCAGAAACCTTCGATTGTCGAACTTTGTTTATATACGAAATTCACCGAAATTTATTATTATTAAAAAATTTATTTACCGTTGTCACCGCTGCTCCCAGTGTTGACAACGGTGCTTTGTCTTGAATTAACACTGTTATAATTTATTATTATTATTATTATTATTATTATTATTATTATACTGTCCCCATAACTCTGTTCTCTTAACACTGTTCTCTTGAACAGTGTCGTTGTTCACGGTGGTGAGGTTCAAGAACAGTGAGTGCAAGAGCCTGGGCAGCGACGTGGGTATCTGTTATTCATACCCTGAGTGTCGTCGGGGCGGCGGGCACGGCTCTGGCCACTGTGCTGAGGGGTACGGCTCCTGCTGCATCAGTGAGTATTGGTCTGCTGGGTCAGCGAGTATTGGTCTGCTGGGTCAGTGAGTATTGGTCTGCTGGGTCAGTGAGTATTGGTCTGCTGGGTCAGCGAGTATTGGTCTGGTGGGTCAGTGAGTATTGGTCTGCTGCCTCAGTGAGTATTGGTCTGCTGGGTCAGTGAGTATTGGTCTGCTGGGTCAGCGAGTATTGGTCTGCTGGGTCAGCGAGTATTGGTCTGGTGAGTCAGTGAGTATTGGTCTGCTGGGTCAGTGAGTATTGGTCTGCTGGGTCAGCGAGTATTGGTCTGCTGGGTCAGCGAGTATTGGTCTGGTGGGTCAGTGAGTATTGGTCTGCTGGGTCAGCGAGTATTGGTCTGGTGGGTCAGTGAATATTGGTCTGCTGCCTCAGTGAGTATTGGTCTGCTGGGTCAGTGAGTATTGGTCTGGTGGGTCAGTGAGTATTGGTCTGCTGCCTCAGTGAGTATTGGTCTGCTGGGCCAGTGAGTATTAGTCTGGTGGGTCAGTGAGTATTGGTCTGCTAGGTCAGTGAGTATTGGTCTGCTGCCTCAGTGAGTATTGGTCTGCTGCCTCAGTGAGTATTGGTCTGCTGGGTCAGCGAGTATTGGTCTGCTGCCTCAGTGAGTATTGGTCTGCTGGGTCAGCGAGTATTGGTCTGCTGCCTCAGTGAGTATTGGTCTGCTGGGTCAGCGAGTATTGGTCTGCTGCCTCAGTGAGTATTGGTCTGCTGGGTCAGCGAGTATTGGTCTGGTGGGCCAGTGAGTATTGGTCTGGTGGGTCAGTGAGTATTGGTCTGCTGCCTCAGTGAGTATTGGTCTGCTGGGTCAGCGAGTATTGGTCTGCTGCCTCAGTGAGTATTGGTCTGCTGGGTCAGCGAGTATTGGTCTGCTGGGTCATTGAGTATTGGTCTGCTGGGTCAGTGAGTATTGGTCTGCTGCCTCAGTGAGTATTGGTCTGCTGGGTCAGCGAGTATTGGTCTGCTGCCTCAGTGAGTATTGGTCTGCTGGGTCAGCGAGTATTGGTCTGGTGGGCCAGTGAGTATTGGTCTGGTGGGTCAGTGAGTATTGGTCTGCTGCCTCAGTGAGTATTGGTCTGCTGGGTCAGCGAGTATTGGTCTGCTGGGTCAGTGAGTATTGGTCTGCTGGGTCAGCGAGTATTGGTCTGCTGCCTCAGTGAGTATTGGTCTGCTGGGTCAGCGAGTATTGGTCTGGTGGGCCAGTGAGTATTGGTCTGGTGGGTCAGTGAGTATTGGTCTGCTTTCTCAGTGAGTATTGGTCTGCTGGGTCAGCGAGTATTGGTCTGCTGCCTCAGTGAGTATTGGTCTGCTGGGTCAGCGAGTATTGGTCTGCTGGGTCAGTGAGTATTGGTCTGCTGGGTCAGCGAGTATTGGTCTGCTGCCTCAGTGAGTATTGGTCTGCTGCCTCAGTGAGTATTGGTCTGCTGGGTCAGCGAGTATTGGTCTGCTGCCTCAGTGAGTATTGGTCTGCTGCCTCAGTGAGTATTGGTCTGCTGGGTCAGTGAGTATTGGTCTGCTGCCTCAGTGAGTATTGGTCTGCTGCCTCAGTGAGTATTGGTCTGCTGCCTCAGTGAGTATTGGTCTGCTGCCTCAGTGAGTATTGGTCTGCTGCCTCAGTGAGTATTGGTCTGCTGCCTCAGTGAGTATTGGTCTGCTGCCTCAGTGAGTATTGGTCTGCTGCCTCAGTGAGTATTGGTCTGCTGCCTCAGTGAGTATTGGTCTGCTGCCTCAGTGAGTATTGGTCTGCTGGGTCAGTGAGTATTGGTCTGGTGGAGACATGTTCAGAAGAAGTACACTTGCTTCCCTAGAAGTGAGTGAACCAATTAACATGTAGAAATAACCCGTATAAAACTTACAACTATTACACATAAATACATAAAAAATACATAAATACATAAAAAATACATAAATACATAAAAAATACATAAATACATAAAAAAAAGTTCGTAACCAGACTGAGGTTTGGTGGTACCTTCCGTATTGAATATATTGTTAAAGACGGTGATAAGGCAACAGGTATTGGCATAAAGCATAATATTGGCATGGATTGTAGTGTTAATCGTCTCCCTCACCTCTCCTCTCTCTCCCTCACCTCTCACGTCTCTCCCTCACCTCTCACGCCTCTCCCTCACCTCTCACGCCTCTCCCTCACCTCTCACGCCTCTCCCTCACCTCTCACGCCTCTCCCTCACCTCTCACGTCTCTCCCTCACCTCTCACGCCTCTCCCTCACCTCTCACGTCTCTCCCTCACCTCTCACGTCTCTCCCTCACCTCTCACGTCTCTCCCTCACCTCTCACGTCTCTCCCTCACCTCTCACGTCTCTCCCTCACCTCTCACGCCTCTCCCTCACCTCTCACGTCTCTCCCTCACCTCTCACGTCTCTCCCTCACCTCTCACGTCTCTCCCTCAGCCACACTTGGGTGTTCCTCTAGCACCTCCAACAACTGCACCTACGTGGAGAGTCCTGGCTACCCGTCCACCTTCAACGACGCTGCCACCTGTACTCACACCATCACCTTCCCTGCTAATGTCTGCCAGGTCAGGTGAGTCAGGTCTGGAGGACCAGGTCAGGTGAGTCACGTCTGGTGGTGGACCAGGTCAGGTGAGTCACGTCTGGTGGTGGACCAGGTCAGGTGAGTCACGTCTGGTGGTGGACCAGGTCAGGTGAGTCACGTCTGGAGGACCAGGTCAGGTGAGTCACGTCTGGTGGTGGACCAGGTCAGGTGAGTCACGTCTGGTGGTGGACCAGGTCAGGTGAGTCACGTCTGGTGGTGGACCAGGTCAGGTGAGTCACGTCTGGAGGACCAGGTCAGGTGAGTCACGTCTGGTGGTGGACCAGGTCAGGTGAGTCACGTCTAGGGTGGACCAGGTCAGGTGAGTCACGTCTGGTGGGTGGACCAGGTCAGGTGAGTCACGTCTGGGGTGGACCAGGTCAGGTGAGTCACGTCTGGTGGGTGGACCGGGTCAGGTGAGTCACGTCTGTAGAATGTATAACAGTAAGTCTAATCTTTAGAGCCACATATAAATTGGATAACGTTAGTTTCATACGTGAAACTACCGAACCTCAGGATAGTCTTTGGAAACCTTATAAATCCGCATTCAGAATACTGTATACCACCTACGCGAGACAACTCCCAGAGCATGCAGTGCTAGTCACACAAGGACACGAAAAAAAATGCAGAATCACGCAATGACGCAATGAAACAGATCCTAGAACAACAATGGAAGGGGAACGAAGGAAATCCCTCTAACAATTTACACAAAAATATAGGAGACATATTCGAGACATGTAAAGTATTTAGGGAATTGATAGGAGTATAACAAGGATCACTGGCTTCTCTCCACAGGATGGACGTAGTGGAGGTGGATCTGGCTCCTCCCACCACCCAGGGTAACTGTATCGACGACGGGCTCACCTTCTCCCAGGACATTAAGTGGGAGAAAGTGTGTGGCACCACCACCGACACCCACTGTAAGTGCCTGCTCCCTCAGCCTCATTTTCTTCATCTTATCTTATCTTTTGAGAGGATTGAGCATCCATTTTCTGTTGGATGCTTCTGGTATATTAAAAGGTATTTCATATAAATTATCTCCTACCGTAAAGTACTGTACCATTCACCAAGATGAGGAGCCCAGGTGAGCTCCTCAAATGGGCGATCGTTTGTCTCGACAAAGGAGTGAGCTCAGTCTACCTCAGGTGTGGTATCCCAGGTGTGGTATCCCAGGTGTGGTATCCCAGGTGTGGTATCCCAGGTGTGGTATCCACAGATGAGGAGAGGGAAGGACCTTGTTTGCCATCTCCCTTTGTACGAGTGAATCACTCTGCTCACGCCCCCTCATTCGAGATAACAGCAAATGGGGTTTACCCAACCATTAGCCTTCCCCTTAGACAGAGTAAACAGGAAATATATATACCTACAGTTTAACCCTTTAACCCATTTCTGAAGGTAAGAGTGAGTGTACACCAATAGATTACTCCCTTCCCCTCCCTTAAATTGTGAGGGAGTGTGTGTGTGTGTTTACATGCAACACTCTCCTTACCTGAGTTTACCCTGTGTGTTTGTTTACAGTTTACCTGGATGTGGATTCGAGTGTGAGCACCTCCCTCACTCTGACCTTCAACACGGGCACCGCCTCCTACCCTCGCAAGTGGAAGGTCAGGCTATGTCAGATTTGCTGCGACCAGATCTCCTTAGGTAGGAACCTCCAGAACTCTGCTTCATATTGTGTCTCCTTACACCACCACCCTGCTTCATGTTACCCGTTGCTATGATAACGACTCGCTCCTCTGTACAGCTCCCTCTGGGTGCGGCCAATACTTCACCGTCCCCGCCGGGACCATTAAGGGCTGGAACTACGGAGGGATCTACCTATCAGGCCAGAACTACGCCATCTGCGTCCGGAGGGAACTCAATAAGTGCTCGGTGAGATCCCTGTTTACATATCCCATTTTCTATGGCTGCGAACAATTCGTTAAAAATGCGACGCATTAGTCACGTGTTCTAGCTTCGTGATATTATCGTTTGCTTTGCGTCGACGTTGATAGGTTAAGTGGGTTGAATGGGCTCGTGCGTTGCTGGTTTGGAGAACGGTTGTATTTTTAACGGAGTGGCAAATATAGAAAAAGGCCTGGATTATCATTCATTTTTATTCATATTATAAATAATAATTTTTAATCATTTTTTATTAGGTTTAAAATACTTGTTAAAAGTAATTCTTATAACAAGTGATTATATATAAGTATTGATAATGTTTTATATCTATAGATATTTTCTGATATATTCAGATAATAGAGTATAATAACTGATGCTCATTATATATACATGTTACATGTCAATATAATCTACATATGCATTCACTGTAGATAATTTGTTGGGGTAGTCATTATATTCTTTCAAATTATTATCGTCATTATATACTACAAATAATAATTATAGATAATTATTTTACACAATGATTATAGTGATTATAATTAATATAGATACTCATATATATACTGATTAGAGATAATTATGTTCGGTAGTAATTATGTACTTTGATCACATGTACCAGTCTTCACTACCACTACAACCACCACCACCACTACTATCACCACTACCACCACCATTACCACCATCACCACCCCCACAGTCACCATTAACCCCCATCTTTCCCGTACCTTCAGACGACCTACCAGGACCTGAGGGATAGTAAGTTTGTGCCCATCTGTGGGGACACCTTGGAGTGGCCCTATCCTGTGAGTGGAGGTGGCCCTCCTTCCTCTGTGACCTGCGTCCACACTCCGACCTTCGTGGATCCTGTAGGTTGTTCCTAGTGTGTCTGTGTGTTTCTCACATCTTTTAACGAGGCAACACCTGTCCTTCTTGTAATGACATACCTCCCTCTCCAATTACATACTGTATATGTATGAAATAATATACTTGTCAAAAATGATTATTATCCATTCTCAACTCACCAATGTTGAGGTACACGTCAAAACTTCTAACTGTTCTTTTTCTGTTGGGGTGAGCAGGCGCCGTTTACAATACCGTTACAAGGCCCCAACTACATGTACCTGGTGACCAAGGACGCCTCCAACGACCACTCTATTGCCACCAACATCTACTACAGCTTCACCCAGAACTCCTGCTGAGGGCCCGAGGGGACAACAGCTGGTGGTGATGGCCAGAGTGGGTATGAGGGCCTGCGGGCCGCTCCAAGCAACGGCCTGGTGGACCAAACTCTCACAAGTCAAGCCTGGCCTCGGGCCGGGCTTGGGGAGTAGAAGAACTCCCAGAACCCCATCAACCTAGTATCAACCAGGTATCAAGTGTCAGCACTGTGGAGAAATGCCCGACAGACCACTGGAACATTATCTAACACAGTGCACAGTTACAGCCACAACAGACCACTGGAACATTATCTAACACAGTGCACAGTTACAAACCCATTAAGATTTCAACTTAGATTTAACAGAGCAGAAGTTGTTAAACACATATGGCAAAATCTTACTGAAGCGACCATACGAGTCATAAATACTCATACTCCGCCCAAGTAAAACAGAAACAAGCAACACTTAGTGGGCCAGCCAGAGGCTTAGGACCCGCCCAGTGGGCCATCCAGAGGCTTAGGGCCCGCCCAGTGGGCCATCCAGAGGCTTAGGGCCCGCCCAGTGGGCCAGCCAGAGGCTTAGGGCCCGCCCAGTGGGCCATCCAGAGGCTTAGGGCCCGCCCAGTGGGCCATCCAGAGGCCTAGGGCCCGTGCAGGAATATCCCTGAAAAAAAACAGGTATCAACCAGGTATCAACCAGCCGGTAGTGAGATCGAAATACCATTTCTCCTCAATGCTGACGTTTCGTAGCTTCTTTTGAAACCTATAAGCCTATTCAATGACCTTCACCCGTGAATGTTTCCCTCAGTGCTGCAACATTTCCAGTCAGATGGATGTTGACACGCAAGTGTTCTTGTAGCAAGAGTTTCAATTGCACTTCTGGAATCTGTGAATGTGATAACGTGTTGTGTTCAACAGATGTTTCATAACCTTTTGAAGGTTATGCATCTCTGGAGAGGAATATTGATAGCGAGTTGAACAACTGGTGAGAGAATTAACTGGCCAGAGAAACAGTCAGTCAGTAAACAGTTTCAACAGTAAGTTTAATCGGGTTGAACCATCATATCCTCAATGCTCTAAGAATCTAATTTACTGTTCATTTTCCCTCTATATGTTGAAATAATATAATAAAATTGGGACTTAATTTAGCTCCGGGTATTTGCCTTACCCTGAGGCACCTACATGAAGGTATATCAAGCTATGACTAAGAATATTTCATTATACTACATGTAGGTATATCTGTGATTATTAACTTACCGTCATGTCTTCCCACCTGTTCATCTGTCTACTTATCCATCGGCCTATTTATCTATACACACACACATCTCGGGGGATCGAACTCCGGAATGCTAGAAGCAAACCCGTTGCTTTTCCGAGGAATGTAAGTGGATGATAAATTGGGAAAGCGAGAGAGAAGACGATATATGCAGGTAAAAAAAAACTCAGGCATTGACGTAGTCGTTGTCACTGCTGCGGTGTTCACTGCTGTGGTTGTCACTGCTGCGGTTGTCACTGCTGCGGTTGTCACTGCCGCGGTTGTCACTGCTGCGGTGGTCACTGCTGCGGTGTTCACCGCTGCGGTTGTCACTGCTGCGGTTGTCACCGCTGCGGTTGTCACTGCTGTGGTTGTCAGTGCTGCGGTTGTTGGGGCTACTACTACTACTATTGATGTAATTATCACAGTCACAACGGTTGCTGCTGACAGCCGGATTGCTGTCACTCCTGCTGGGAGGTTGTCTGCCGCTGCTCCTGTTGTCGTCAAGGTGTTTGCTGTCACTGGTAGCTCTGCTGCTGTTAGGCTGGCTGCTGGCGGTGTCGCGGTAGTCGGAGTAGTTCCCAGTGAGCGTGCTGCGGACCCTCAGCCACAAGTTGGACGAGTCTGAAGCGCCCAACGATTTGCCTGGCAATACGTAAATAAAGTCAAACATATAACTAAAATATCAATAATTTTGAGAAAAAAAATAACTAATTATAAATTATTTAAATTATAAGAAATTAATAAGCCACAGAAAGAGTATGTAGGAGGGGTACTGAAGTCTACTGTAATGACTAAGTTCCCCCTACAACACGGCGGAGATCAGAGAAAATGGCAAAGGCGCAAAGAAGTCGCAACCGACCAGCGAGAAGACGACATGGAGATAAACACAAGACCCTTCGGTCGACTGCTAGCAGCCATGGAGTGAGGACGTTTCCCGACCCTCCGTGGCTGTTGGAGTTGTTTGCTGTTTTGGTCGCCAGGTGGTGTGGGCGTCCCTGCCCTACCAGTTTTGTTGCCTGCCTGGCTGCGTTGACGTGGCAGTGCTGACATGGGGGGGCCATCTTCCTCCTGTTCAGCGTGTGAACTCCGTGGGCCTGGAGTTCACTTGTATGGCTGGTTATCCGACCATCGAGATGGTGATGTGTGACATGCTTCGTGTCCCAGTGGAAGCTGTTTACGGTGTGGAGCTAGTTACGGCCCATCGGGTTGTTATTAAGTTCGTGGGGGAGGACGAGTACCGGGACTTCATCCATCGGTACGGGGCGCGTACGTTGCCGTTGCCAGACGATGCCGGCTCTGTGGCGATTTCGGACCGCAGCGGTGCCCTGACTTATGTCAGTATCCATGGTGCGCCCCTGGAGTTCCCTGATGACTTCCTCCGGCGTTACTTCGGGGGGTTTGGTACTCTTGTCAGCGTGCGGGTGAACACGCTCTCCTCGGGGCGGTATGCTGGGAGGCGTACAAACATTCGCACGTTGGGGATGCGCCTGCGGTCGGATATACCTTCTTCTGTCCGGCTTATGGGGTACTACGTCCGGGTGTATTATGCCCGGCAGCCTCGTACCTGTTTCCGGTGTGGCCTGTTGGGGCATCAGGCCGCCGGGTGCTCTGAGGCCCCTGCTGCTCCTGTCAACTTGTTCCGCGACGAGGATTTCCCGCCGCTCCCTCTGGAGGCTGTCTCTGGTGATGTTGATGAGGTGGTGCGCGTCCCGTTTGCTGTTGCAGCTTCCTCGGCGGCGCCTGCCGTTCCTCCGGTTGTTGCCGTCCCTCCTCCGGTTCTTGAGGTACCGTCGGTTGGTCTGCCTGATCCTGTCGCTGTCCCAGCTGCTTCCGTGGGCCTTCCTGGAGCCCCCTGTGTGACGTCGCTGTCTTCTCCCTCGTCTTCTGATGCTGCGCCTGGCCCTGTGTCCGTGACTCGGGTCCCCGGATGTGCTTGGTGCTGGGGTGGCTGCGGAGCCTCCTGCTGTGTGTGGCCCAGTTCCCCCTGTGGTAGAGGTTGCTACCGTCCTGGCGTCGGTTCCTTCGGCTCGTGGTACCCGTGTTTCGGGGTCACTTACCGGCTCTGACGATATCCGGCCGGTGCCCAAACGTTCCCGGCGTTCGTCTTCTTCCTGGGCCGACGTTGGTGACTTCAGTGACTGTGGGGCTTCGGATGTTGACAGTGTGGATACGGATGCGTCGATGTCTCCGCGGTTCGTGGTGGCGGAGGTCCATGTGCCTGCCGGTGCTGGTGCCTGTGTCTCGGACGTGCCTTCGGTTCTTTCTCCGCCGGGGGACTCTCCACAGTGGGGGGTGGTGGCTTCCGCTGCCAGGGATGGTGTGGACTCTGGTGCTGGGCGTGGCCTGGTGGTGACGTTACGGAAGGATGCGCGCCGTCCGGGTTCCCTGCTGTCGTCTGGTGGTGTGCCCGGGGCCGCGGGTATCCCTATGGTGCGGGTGCGCGTTGGGGCCCTGGGGGACGTGTTGCCGGCGTCTGTGATGCCACCGGGTCACTGGTCGAAGATTGCCGAGTTACTGCTGTCTGACGGACCGGAGTGCTTTCGTGGGGGGCAAGTTCCCTTCCTGTGGGGGCGAGTGGCGACTTCTCGCCTCATGAGTTCTACCATCTGGGTCCCCAGTTTGCAGGTGTTTGTTGTCCCGGTTCCTGATGTTATGGCGTCCCCGGTGGATGGACGAGACCCTTGGCAATGGGTGCTCTGGGAGACGTTCAATGTAAGATTCCCGCGGGCCAAGTTCCCGGGCAAGTATGTGCTCTGATTTCCTGTGTATTTGCTCTATGACATGCTGTGTGCCCTTCTGGCTGTTTGTTTGCCCTGTTCTATTATGTGCTTCTGCCTCTCCCTTTGTGCGTAGCTTTGCCGTGTGGCATATTAGTTTCTAGTGCTTGGCGTCACTCGTTTCGCGTTTTTGCTTGGCATTTCGCCTTTCCTGGCTTTGCGATTCACCCTTCACGGGTACACCGGGACGCATCCGATCCCAGGATCGTCGTCGCCCCTAACCAACAACAGCAAATACCATCAAGAAGAACACGAGACTGGACTCTCTCTCGCACCCTCCTTGGGTTTGTACAGTTAATGAATATATGTATATGTGGATCAGAGACTTGTATTTGCTTGACCCTTGTCTGGTGGATATTAGGGCACTAAAAGTACAATTCGCCTTTCTGGATGTCAGCCTGTAGGAGAGAATGAGGTAGTTGCTACTTAAAAATCAGTAAATTCATGTAAATACTTACCTGGTGCCAGCCTGGAGGAGACGGGGAAGGCGCTACTTACCGGGTGTCAGTCTGGAGGAGACGGGAGCCATGCTGTGAGGCGTAGCCTGTTGCTGCTGTTCCAGGAAGTCGGCGTTCTCGTAGAAGGCATAGTCGCTGGAGATCTTGGAGTAGTGGCTGTCTGGCGGTGTGGCGTAGAGCGGCTGGCAAGGGAGAGGCCGTGAGTGAAGGATAGGCGGTGGGTAAGGGAGGATAGGGGGAGCCAGGGAGGAATGAAATGATATATAGATGGTTAGTGACACGGGCACGGGACAATGACGCAAGATAGTGGCTAGGACAGTGGCACGGAGGTAGCCACACAGTGATAAGCTAATAAAACATCCACTTATTTTATGTATCACAATTAACTTCATTATTTATGTTGAGATAAGTTTGTGTTCATTAAATTGAGGTTTATATCAGAAAATATTCCCACCAGTTCCTGCCTCATTATGGACATGTTACACACAGCGAACACAGAGTGAACACAGGGAGCGAACACAGGGAATAACACAGGAAGCGAACACAGAGAGTGAACACATGGAGCGAACGCAGGAAGTGAATACAGGGAGCGAACACATTGAGCGAACACAGGGAACGAACACGGACTGAACACAGTGAGCGAACACGAACTGAACACTGAGCGAACACAAGGAATGAACAGTGAGCGAATATGCCAGTACTGATGAGTACAGGCAGAGTTAGCCCCCTCTGAACTATACACAGGAACCCACATACTCACCTCAGGAACCACATACTCACCTCAGGAAACACATACTCACCTCAGGACCGACATACTCACCTCAGGACCCACATACTCACAGGAACCACATACTCACCTCAGGAACCACATACTCACCTCAGGACCCACATACTCACAGGAACCACATACTCACCTCAGGACCCACATACTCACCTCAGGACCCACATACTCACCTCAGGACCCACATACTCACCTCAGGACCCGCATACTCACCTCAGGACCCACATACTCACCTCAGGACCCACATACTCACCTCAGGACCCACATACTCACCTCAGGACCCACATACTCACCTCAGGACCCACATACTCACAGGAACCACATACTCACCTCAGGAACCACATACTCACCTCAGGACCCACATACTCACAGGAACCACATACTCACCTCAGGAACCACATACTCACCTCAGGACCCACATACTCACCTCAGGACCCACATACTCACCTCAGGACCCACATACTCACCTCAGGACCCACATACTCACCTCAGGACCCACATACTCACCTCAGGACCCACATACTCACCTCAGGACCCACATACTCACAGGACCCACATACTCACCTCAGGACCCACATACTCACAGGAACCACATACTCACAGGAACCACATACTCACCTCAGGACCCACATACTCACAGGAACCACATACTCACCTCAGGACCCACATACTCACCTCAGGACCCACATACTCACCTCAGGACCCACATACTCACCTCAGGACCCACATACTCACCTCAGGACCCACATACTCACCTCAGGACCCACATACTCACCTCAGGACCCACATACTCACAGGACCCACATACTCACCTCAGGACCCACATACTCACAGGAACCACATACTCACAGGAACCACATACTCACCTCAGGACCCACATACTCACAGGAACCACATACTCACCTCAGGACCCACATACTCACCTCAGGAACCACATACTCACCTCAGGACCCACATACTCACCTCAGGACCCACATACTCACCTCAGGACCCACATACTCACAGGACCCACATACTCACCTCAGGACCCACATACTCACAGGAACCACATACTCACCTCAGGACCCACATACTCACAGGAACCACATACTCACAGGAACCACATACTCACCTCAGGACCCACATACTCACCTCAGGACCCACATACTCACCTCAGGACCCACATACTCACCTCAGGACCCACATACTCACCTCAGGACCCACATACTCACCTCAGGACCCACATACTCACCTCAGGGAAGATTGTCTGGCAAAACTTGCTGGGTTTCAAGTACATGTAAGCCGCCTCCTTCTTCGCCATCATCCGTCGCTTTTTACCCCTAGTCAACACTGTGGCCAGAAAGAAATAAAAACAGAACTGAAACACCATTAAATCATAATTATAGTTTTACTCTATTTCATTTAAATAGTTAATAGTCTCAGAATTATTGCATTAGAGTGTAAAGTTAGATCAGCGCTCACTTGCGTCTTGCATCTCCTTCTGTTGCAGAAGAAAGATGAGGAAGATGCCCATGTTGACGACGATGAAGATGGCGATGCAAGAGTTAATTATTATCAGCAAGTCGATGGATAACTGGTCGTGCTGGTGGAGATCACGCAGGAAAGGCAGGGTTAGAAGGTGGGGCACAGGAGGGGAGGGCATGGGAGAGAAGGGAAGGGCAAGTGACTGACACACACACACACACACACACACACACACACACACACACACACACACACACACACACACACACACACACAAGGGGCCTTTACCCTTTAGGGGCCTGGTAGCCTGGTAGATAACGCGCAGGACTCGTAATTCTGTGGCGCGGGTTCGATTCCCTCACGAGGCAGAAACAAATGGGCAAAGTTTCTTTCACCCTGAATGCCCCTGTTACCTAGCAGTAAATAGGTACCTGGGAGTTAGTCAGCTGTCACGGGCTGCTTCCTGGGGTGTGTGTGTTTGTGTGTGTGGTGTGGAAAGAAAAAGTAGTTAGTAAACAGTTGATTGACAGTTGAGAGGCGGGCCGAAAGAGCAAAACTCAACCCCCGCAAACACAACTAGGTGAATACACACACAAACTCATTGTATGGAATGCATTAATTCACTGTAATGGAATGGATCATTCCACCACATCATTAGGCAGTGATGTGGTGGAGGCTGACTCCATACACAGTTTCAAGTGTAGATATGATAGAGCCCAGTAGGCTCAGGAATCTGTATACCTGTTGATTGACGGTTGAGAGGCGGGACCAAAGAGCCGAAGCTCAATTCCTCAAGCAAAAGTAGGTGAATATACACACACACACACGTTCGGGCCTCGCGGCTGAGGGACAGCGCTCGGAGGTCGTAGTCCTAAGGGCCCGGGTTAGATTCCTGGTCGAAGCGTAAACAAAATTTCTTTCACTTGATGCCCCTGTCCATCCACGTGAGCTGGACGGTAGAGCGACGGTCTTGCTTCATGCAGGTCGGCGTTCAATCCCCGGTCGTCCAAGGGTTGGGCACTATTCCTTACCCTATCACACTATCCCAAATCCTTATCCTGACCCCTTCCAAGTGTTATATAGTCGTAATGGCTTGGTGCTTTCTCCTCATAGTTTTCTTTTTTATGCTCTTGGAGATGTGTACTCACCTAGTTGTGCTTGAGGGGGTTGAGCTCTGGCTCTTTGGGGCCACCTCTCATCTGGTGTACAGGTGCCTGAGCCTATTGGGCTCTGTCATATCTACACTTGAAACTGTTGTGTGTGTATGTGCGTGTGTAATCATATTAACTATCTTAGTAATTATGATAGAGGAAAAATAGATCAGTAGTCAGTATATTAGACACCGACGGTTAGAAAGGCGGGGTCAAAGAAAAGCTCGATCCTGCAGGTACAAATAGTAAATACACACACATAGCAATATACAAGAATGAAGATAGGAGGCACTTAACTACGGACCAGTATCACTGAGAACCAGTCCCTGCATCTTGAAAGTACAACAAGAATATGACTAGTTACACATCTACAGATAATTATGTATGTAAACAAACATCAGCATGGTTTGAGAAAAGGGAAATCATGTCTAAAAAAAACCTACTGGAGCTCTATGACAATAAAACCTACTGGAGCTCTATGACAATAAAACCTACTGGAGCTCTATGACAATAAAACCTACTGGAGCTCTATGACAATAAAACCTACTGGAGCTCTATGACAATAAAACCTACTGGAGCTCTATGACAATAAAACCTACTGGAGCTCTATGACAATAAAACCTACTGGAGCTCTATGACACTACTGGAGCTCTATGACAATAAAACCTACTGGAGCTCTATGACAATAAAACCTACTGGAGCTCTATGACAATAAAAACCTACTGGAGCTCTATGACAATAAAACCTGGCTAAACCTATGGAGCTCTATGACATAAAACCTACTGGAGCTCTATGACAATAAAACCTACTGGAGCTCTATGACAATAAAACCTACTGGAGCTCTATGACAATAAGAAAAATAAAGCAGGACAGAAAAGGCTGGGCAGAGGGCATATGTCTGGACTGCCAAAAAGTCTTTGACACGGAAAGGCAAGCGGGAGTAAGTGCAGAATGCATTCCACTCATTATGCATTGTCATACATTGTATAATGCAGACAACGAGTAACTAAAATATTGCGAAACCATATTAACATACAAAAGAAAATCTTGTAAAAGAAAATGGACGAGAAGCAGGCAGCTCACCTTGGCGTCCATAGCCACAAGGTTCATGGACTTGAGCATGTCCTCCAGCCATATCTTATTTGAGGTCTCTGTGAGGGCCCTGTGAGCACCGTCCGCCATGATCCTGTGGAAGGTTTGGTGGACATTTATTCCATCTTTCATGATATTGTAACATCAGAGGCACTTGGTCCCACTGGGCAGCTTTATCTACACCTTACACATATGGTCCTGCCAAAGGGGGGTAGAAATAGCCTAAGCTACTCTACTCCTTTGAGATGTATTTCTTTCTTGTCTCAATAAACATATTTGAACTTGAATGGTTTTGCTGGGAAGGCTACAGGTCATCCTATATCTTTCTAATGGGAAATGTACAGGAAATTTCAGGTAGTTCGTACTTCATAGTCATGCAGATGGAGAGGGGGCAAAATTTGCTTCATAATTTACTATACATATATGATATACTACCAGCCGTGTCCAGTTACATTTCTTATTATTTTTCAATAAAAATAACCAATGTTATTGTTAAATAACATTGGTTATTTAACAATATATTTATTTAACAACTATTTAACAATATATTTATTTAACAATGTTAAATAAATAACCAATGTTAAAATCTTGTTATTCACAAAAAATAATTAGATATTGAGCAGTTTTAAACTCTATCCAAATGAGTGTCCAAGAGGTATCTATGAGGCGTTATATATAATATTGAACTGCTGTTTTACCTGGAGTTGCGAAGGGTGTAGAGTAAAGGATTTTAGCGAGGGTGTGTGTGTGCGTGTCCGCCGGGGGACTCCAAGCTACTGCCCGATAATATCTTCACGCCCAGATAAGGACTTTTTAAGCGATATTTTTCAGCGCTTGCGGGGCAACTCAACTGCTGCCTCTTTTGAACACTGGCGTCGCATAGCCTACTAATATCAAAAGCTAGAATTTACTATTTTATCATTATTTCAACAAAATATTCGAACTGCATGTAGTATTTTTTGTTGTGTTATACACCCCCATACCTGCCCTGTTGGTGGTAGTGGAAATAACTACAGAGCCATATAGTGAGATCAGGGACTCAATTTCAAGTATGTTTATCGAGACAAGAAAGAAATACATCACAAATGGATAGAGTAGCTTAGGCTATTTCTACCCCTCCTCTACTTTAAGTCCCTCAAGGGGCGCACAAATTCAGTGAGTACAAATAGACAAATAACAGTACAAGACTCCCATTTAACATTGCAGCTCAGGGACTGAAAACCCCCAAATTCTGTTAGCTAAGTAAGTTACGGTCTTGATAGGCTACTTGCACAGCTTAATATCAACAATGGGTTCGAGACCGACCACAAATACAGTCTCAAAGCTAAACAACTTACATATAATAGTAATTATTATTATTATTAAATAATATACGGTGTATTAGTTTCATAATTTGATTTGCATAGCATTCACAGCGCGTGCATATGGGTCAAGTCTTGTACATAAACACCTTTATCTTTGTTTCTTGACAAGCCTATGAGAGTTCTAACATTAATTAAATTGTGAACATTAATTCTCCTAACTAGTTTATTTAGTTTTTTTGATTTACCACATACCGATACTGTGAGCGGTGGTAGGAAGGTTAAACCCGCATCCGGGCTCAGGAACTGGACCTCTACTCATTTAGATAAGTAATTTACAGCACTAATTAACTAATTATAGAGATCGTCAGCAAACACGTCAAAAGTCCTTTTAAACTTTTTGTTGGTTTACAATTTTGTTGTTAGTTCTTTTTACATTTTTTAGTTGCCCAACCAACTGGACTGGACGGTAGAGCAACGGTCTCACTTCATGCAGGTCGGCGTTCAATCCCCGACCGTCCAAGTAGCTGGACACCATTCCTTTCTCCCCGTCCCATCCCAAATCCTAGGAAATGTATATGTTTATCTCTCAGAATGTTTGGTAATATGATTATTGTTTGTGATGTGTGTCTATGTATGTATTAACAGGATGTACTGAACGGGGTGAGAATAACTTGAGCTACCTCATCCCTTTGTGTGTATTTTACCTCAATAAACTTATTTCAATTTCAATTTCAATCCCTAATCCTTATCCTGACCCCTTCCCAGTGCTATATAATCGTAATGACTTGGGGCTTTTTCCTTATAATTCCCTTCCTCTTCCAACCATAGAAAACGTAATGGTCGCAACGGTAACCGAAGCGATCACATGACACCATGACAACAACAACAACTGTCCACCAACACTAAGAAGAAAAACCTTCAGGACAAACCCTTCATGCAAACTGCACCTACTATCAAGAAGAAGAAAAACCTTCATGCAAACTGCACGTAACGTGAGAATGAAGAGGCACTCGGATAAAGTTTAATTTAAGAAATAATACTCCAGCCGTGCCTATTCGCTGACAGTGACCCACTAAGGCTGCAAACTGCTCGCATCGTCAAGGAAAAAGAAGAGGGTTGCTCTTCTTATAACTTGAGCCTAGAGATGAGGCCTTATACCCTTAGACAGAAAGTAAAAAACTTTGCCATCGCATCGAGGGTCATTGTCTTGGCAGTACAGGTGCGTATTTTTTTTTTTAAACCATGAAATGTGAGCGACTAGGTCCTCAGGCTTGTTCCAGTACCCCTACATTTTGTGCCCAGGTCCCGAGTTGCATGTGCCGTGAAATACAAATCATGTGTGGCCTAAATCCGAAGTTGCGTGTCGCCTGGTCCCAAGTCTCATGTGACCTCGTTCTGAGTTACGTGTGGCCTGGTCCAGCTATTTGTCATCTTAGCATCTATGTCAACCTATATATTTTACTGTTCTTAAGCCAGTGAATAAACAATTTAACTTTCATGAGTTACTAGTTCTAGGAAGCCTGTTAAGCTTATCAAGGTTTCCCTAGCATATTACTGACATTCTCCAGGATACAAATCAACAATATCCTAACTCCCAGGTGCTTAGTTACTGCTAGGTGAAGCATCATTAGCTGTATGGGAATGTGCCCAAACATTTCACCTGCCTGGGAATCAAATCCAGTAATAATCAGTTGACCATGATAACCACTCCACTTCATATCTTTTGCTATTGTCCGTGACTATAATCCTGTTAGGAATATTAAGATACCCCTGAACCAACGACTGACCTTCGGCAGGATGCAACCCAAAACCTACACCTGTTCTCCCCACCATAACACTATTCATTACTATAGTAACTTTGTATATTAACAATGAAATTACTTCAGTCATGCTTTTCATATACTTATATTGTTATTTTGCATGCAATACAAAATATAACTATTTTAAATTGATGAATTTTTGTAATAGCATGGAAAGGTACAGTAATGTAATTTTCACTTGGAAGAGATATAAAGACAGACTAGGAGTTGAGATATGAGGGCAAAGTGAAAAAATGGTGTCCCAAGCACTTCCACCTTTAGGGATCAAGCATCAAGTGCAGGCAATGAGTCACAATAACGTGGCTGAAGTATGTTACTTGGGAATGGTCCAGGACGGACCGAAACATCATCGTTCCTTCACTTTCTAGTGTGTGGTCTGGTTATCAAGCATCAATCCAGCATGAAGTACAGTATAGGAATCCTTGCTTCAAAAAATAAGTCATTCACTATGATTGCAAAGTTTTACCAAATGCATTGAAATACAGTAATAGTTTCTAGATCTTGTAACATTCCTCCAAACATCTAGCCTAATAAAACATGTTAAATGTGAAATAACACTAAACAGTGTTGGGAAACAGGGAAGAATTAATTTCATATTTAGTGTTAAAATCCATCCAAATCCTTAGTAATTATGTATTTCCTGTTTTTATGATCATTTAGAATGCACGAGGAACATTTATTGCCTGATATTGAGCTACTTGCACCATGTTTTGTATTTGAAAGTAGTCTCAAAAGCTTTTTATATTACAATTTTTTTAAATTTAGTTTTTTTTAATCATTTCTCTCGAAAGAACAGGTAATTTTCCTAATTAAAATATAAAAAATAATACTAAATATTGACCTACAGCCAGGTCAATAATGTCAATATTAGTCTTTTAGACCCCCTATTGACTGTATTTTTCCAATATCATATTAATGTTTATTAGGGTGTTTAATAATGTATTATCTATACAGTACTGTATAATCTAAATAAACATATATTAATTTACCCTATTAATTTTATCCACAGGCTATATCAAATTTGCTGATACCAGACCACCAAGCAGATGCTTTTATCTCTCCTGAAGATCCTGAAGTACCGGTATCATGGCCAGACCAGATAGTCAAAATGCTCTTGGGTGGTTTGGTGCGTTGGGATGCCCAATACTTTCTACACATTGCGCAATATGGTTACACACATGAAAACACCCTTGCTTTCTTTCCACTTTTTCCTTTAATTGTGCGTTTCATCACTGCCATTTTGAATGTACCATTGCAGTTTATATTTAATTATTATAGTGTCCTCCTAATATCTGCAGTATTCATAAACTTTTATCTGTTCATAAAGACAGCAGTGATTTTTCATAAATTGAGTGAAGAAGTGCTAAGGAGCGATGTGCTAGCATATCGAGCAGCATTGCTGTTCTGTGTGAACCCAGCAAGTATTTTCTTCACTGCACCATACTCAGAGGGGCTGTTTGCCTTCTTAACTTTCTCTGCCCTCTTGATGAATGAGACCAGGAGCACCTCTGCTGCTGCCATACTCTTTGGACTAGCTTCTGCAGCCAGATCAAATGGTTTGGTTAATGTTGGATTCATACTCTACAGAAAGCTTCAAGACTGCTCAAATTATTTTTATAAGTGAGTTATAACTAAGTACTGTACATTATTCCCCCCCCCAAAATTGCACTTTTTCCTTTTGTGGATATCTTATAGTACTGTATATACTATTTGAACTCGTAATTTATGTTATATAAAAGTCTGACAAAAATATGTGATAAATCTGTTCAAAAGCAGAAGTTTAACCAAAACGATTATTATTTTCAGGATTCGAAATGCAACTACAGACTCTGGCCAGCTGTCTCTCCTCTTGGTACTGGTCCTGACGTTCAACTATACTCTCATACCTTTGTTTATTGGCTGCTTCCTGGTCATCCTCCCATTTGCCCTCTTCCAAATGTGGTGTTATAATGTAAGTTAAATTTCACAAGAAGTGCTAAAAGATATTGTTATTAATATTCAGGAAAGAAAAGCTTACCTTAGCATCTGAGTAGTACTTTCAAAATAGTCACCTCCCTGACGATTGAAGTTCGCTGAGTAAACTGTATTCTTTTGGAGACGTGAGATATTTCAGGTGACACTTATTATGTTGCTCTAAAAATATTGCCAGGCATTATTTCTTTCGCTGTATTTAGCATTGCCATCTAAGCATCACAATGGCAATCATTAGAAGTGTACTCTGCCATCTTAAATTATAATCATTTTAAAGTGAATTGTCTTCAATAATATTGCAATGTTTTGGCAGGTTTGGACAATAAACACAGTATGGTAATTAAATGTATATTTGATGTGAATGTTTACTGCAGAGGTTGATGCTTGGTGCGACAGCATCATAACCAGGCAAGCCGCTAAGTAAATCTGTATAGTGCAGGTGGTGGAAGAGATGACGAGTAATGGTTGCAACCAAGTCTGTCGGGTGGAATTGCTAGATGTGGCTTATTAGAGGTACCTGTAGTAGTGTTTCTGGTTGAGTTGTGTTGAGACTGCCCACATGATGTAGTCAGATAGACTTACATCCCTCTCTATCTGACATGGTTTAAATCAAGGCTGCTCATTAATTGGCTGGTGGGAAATGGCTTGATGTCACTTGTAGTATGTGAAATTCTTGGGAAATATGTGAACATTTTAGTTGTAGTACAGTACTTACAATACTTGGAATTCCTGGTATGTTCAAGTAGCTGCTACATTAAAAATACAATAATGTAGTTGCTACAGTATTACCCCTTCCTTGGCAGCAAAAGATATGTGTGGAAAAATATAAATACTGTATGTGGTTTCTCCTCGAGTGGCTGGTGGTTGAGCAATTTGATCCGGGGCCAAAATGCAGGCAGCATGCAACTGGGCTTGTGCACTTGGCCTCTCAGAGGTAATGTATGTGAGAAATGGACATGGTCATTGCTTCCTAAATTACTGATGGGCCAGATCAAGTGCCAAGGCTGTTTTACTAGAAATTTATTAATAATTTTTGGTATATAGTGAACCTCAATTAGTTTATATATCACTGGAAGATTTTGTTTCTGCTGCATCGGAACTACCAATCAAGATGTTTCAATCTGAGTGGGGTTTCACTATCTAGTACTGTGTAGTACTGTACTTTAATTTATTTTTCACTAGCTTATTATTCACCCATGTTTATCTTTTAATATTACATTGGCTTTTCAACCAGACTTCTTGCTGTGCTTCCTATCTTCTTTCCAAAAATTCTTTCTCTTTTTCTGAAAAATGTGGTTTTATTTTTTCTCCTGACACTTCAGTCATTATTTTCTTGGCAATCTTAATCTTTCACTTTGCATCCACAAAATCCACTTTTTCTTATCAACTGCTCTTCTTATCCCAACATTTTATTTTTATACCCTACATAAACTATTTGTTTCTATTATGACAGATGTACTGTGGTGAAGAAGGCAGTTATCCATCCCTCGCTCCTCATCTGGAGGTGTTTGTGCGATCAAACTTCCTGCATTCCCCTGATCTTGGTGAAGCTGAATGGTGCTATAACTTTCCTCCACTAGCTTATTCTCATGTACAAGATAAATATTGGGAGGTAAGTTGAACTGTGTGTGCTTTCATATTCTCTGGCACAGGATAAATTCTGGGAGGTAAGTTGAACGTACTGTGCAGGCCTATTCTCATGAACAGGATAAATACTGAAAGACTGTTTAACTTTAATTTATTTTGAGTACTGTACATAGTGGTAAAGGTTCACATTTTATGTTTGGCAAACAAGTCGATCCCTGGTTTTAGAGAAAGGTTTTTAGGCTTCAGATGTAGACTTATATGCAGGCATGTATGGTAATTCAATGTGTACATTTCATAGGGTAGAAATCTTAACTGCTCCTTTTAAAATCTTTATCTGCTCCTGTACAAATCTTGCTGGAGTGTGACAGTTTTGATTTTATGTGATGTTGAATACATAGTTTGGAAGGAATGGTGAATGGACGTGGTGTCTTTTATTTAACATCATTGCCCTTTGGTTTCCATTTACTCAGTCATTTCTTCCTGGCTGATGCCTCCTACTCCAGGAAAGTGGGAATCAGAGTAGTAGTGATGATGGTAAAGGATGAAGTGCATTACACACAGAGATCACACTAACGTGATGCATCAAATGAACAAATCCACAAGGGCCGTGACGATGCTCCCGGACGCAGGTTCGAATCCTCGTCACGGCCCTTGTGGATTTGTTCATGAAGTGCATGTGTGAGCTTTCAGGCAAATTTAGACTAGCTGTACCACACTATCTCCTGTGCAGGAATAACAGCATTTGTGTAAGTGGAAAGCTGTCAGTATAATATCCTTTAAATATACACACTATTGTTTCATCTATTTTCAGAAAAGTAACAAATACATGTTAATTAAATTATAGTTAAGTATTAAAACATGTAAGTGTTTAAACTGTTAATCACTTAATCATGTTATATATAAGTACAGTACAGTATATACAGTATATTACAAAATGAGCTAATTTATTTTTGGGTTAACTTATATTACTAGGTAATAAGTGCTGTGTTTGACTTTGAAAAATATCCATCATACATGGCAAATCCTATTCTTTCAAACTTGAATTGCTGTCTATACAGCACTATATTAAGGAAAATAAACATGTTACATTGCATAATCTTACTAGAAAGAAATATATAAATACTTATTATGAGATGTATTTTTTAACAAATAGGATTACATTAACTCTACTTCTTAACTTTCATCTTCAAAACATCTTAGACCTGTATCATCAAACAATCCAAGGAAAGTGTCGATATATATTCCATGAACATCTAAAGGTTGTCTTCTGCATTTAATCACAACATTCAAATTACATTAAATGTTTTGATGGCTGTCTTTAATTTTAATTACAGTGACATGATACAGTAAGTAGGTTTATGAAATACATATGTATTATTTTGCTTCATGAGTCTGAACTCTTCTTACAGGTGGGATTTTTGCGGTATTATGAGGTGCGACAAGTGCCTAATTTCATCCTAGCCTTGCCAGTTGTGATGATTATCATCTGTCATGCAGCACTGTATATGGTCGACAACCCACAGGTAGGTGCATCGTGTCTCGGCAATCTATGTTTTCAACAACCAATGGTTAGTCATGTTTTTACTATTCTGTATATATATATATATATATATGTTTGATAACCAACAGGTAGGTCAGTGATATGAATTAGAATACCAGTCTTGTTTTAATATATGCATGTGCTAAGTATATACTGTATCTGAATGTTTAAAGAAATTGTTGTTGTTGAAATTAGTGATTGAGTTACTTTCTGTAGTAAAAAAGGTTTCTGGCTCTCTACTGTTCCTCTTTCATTTTTGTGCTTCTAATGTTCTTTCTGGCATGGCTGTTTTTGGAGTATGGTCTTTTTTTGCATAGGCATTTTGTACAATCCCTTATACTGGGTGGCTCTGGCCAAGCCTCTCCTGCTTGGGTTTGATCTTGACATTTTGCCTTCAACATGTAGTAGGTTCTGTTCGTTTTTCTTTCTCCATACACCTTGTGCTCCATTAGAATGTACACAATAATTACCCAAGTGTAATTACCATGTACATTTTACATACCGTGTACTATGTAAATACCGTGTACATGTACACAGGAAGGTCAGTGGTGTTGGCCTTCCAACCCACTTGGTCCCTTTTGTACCCTCCCACTGGTCCTAACTTACATTGTGGCTTTCAAAGTGCATTGGGATGAAAGTGATGTGAAATCCATTGTTTACACTGCTGGTGTTGTCACCTGGTGAAGGGTATGGGTAGTGACTAGGCTGTAAACACGCTGGTGGTAGTTACTGTAGCAGTAACAGGGTAATTCTTGAATTTAAACAGGGTTTAAATATTCTACAGTGTGCACAATGACATTACAAGAACATGATTTATCTATGAAAAAATTTTGAGGTCATATCATGTAATGGAACTGAGAATACATTCCTGGACTGAAAGTTCCTGGGAAATCCGGGAATACAAGTGTGTTCTTATTGTGGGGCCCTCAATATTTTCTCATTTTGCAGTGCCTCACTTAAGTCATTAATTTCGTGGCCTTTGCCAGGCCATTATAGGATATGGTGCTCATCAAAAGAGAAAACATTACAAGACCATATATAGTCTCCACTCTACAGCCATCAAGTACACCACCACTAGTGAACAGAATCAAGAAGAATTCAGCATTGCTACTACACTGGCTAAACTTTTTTGTTTTTGTTTTATAAATTCTTACCTTATTCTTACCTCACTCTAACCTACTCCTCACCTCACTCTCTTACCTTATATTTGCCTTTACCTCCCTCTCTTCTTTTAGACGGTTTGATAATGGTCCAGGACGGACCAAAACATTGTCGTTTCTTCACTTTCTGACATGTGGTTTTGTCATCATAAATTGTGCTTCTATAAATCACTTGCCCCCCTGACATCACTACACCTTCACCTCTCTAACCTTTTCCCACTTTCACCTCTTCTTCTTTGACCTGTATAAACAGGTGAGTGCCAGTGATGTATGTGTCTGTTAGATTCAGAAACACTTGCAGGCAAAATATCACCTCCAATCAGTCTACTCTTGGTGTTACTCTGTTGTTGTTGTCCTGAGCATTATTCTTTGTTCAACCAGTTGGCAAGCGGGATATTAGCAGGTAAGCAAATATTTGGTCAAATTCATATCTATAATTTTTAGGTTAATAATAAATGCCATACTGTATATATATACGCATGATGATTGAAATGATTATTTTTTGTTTTTAGGTTTGTTGGGCTCTAGGCATTACCCAGTCTGTGGCAGAACAAAAGACCAGTAAACAAACTGTTTTTTGGGCAGAAGATGGCATTAATTCCTGGCGGATATTTATCTACACTGCTCACTCTCTCTGCTTGTGTGCATTCTGTGTTCTATGCATTCATGTCCAAGTAAGTCGCTGATTGACTGTCTGCCTCTCTTCAGACAGCATTAGAGAAAACTTTTTTTTCCCTAGGGTGAAAGTTTTTGAACATTGGAAAAAATACATATTCAGCATTGTAAATTAATTTGAATAAAATTGCAAGCAATATATGCAAAAATACTTAAGAAAAGTACTGTACTGTACTTTCAGAATCAAATATCTACATAATTACTAAAAATAAGTTACAGTATTTACAAATATAATAAACTTCAAATTTGTTACTAAATGGTTTCAACTATTATATAACTATTGGTAGTACAGTATACTCGATATTCATGGGAAAGTTTATCGTCGAGCCCATTGAGTAGGCCGACTGACTAACACTGCTCCTGCTCTCTCTCAGCTGCCACCAACTACAGGGGCCTCAGGCTTGTTGCTAACAGGTTTTGACAATTTTGAAGAATGAAATCTCTTCTTTACTTCACACATAAAATAGACGTTTTGTGATGTGCTCAAAAGCTAGAGTAACATTACACAGAGTGTGATCCCACTGTCATTAACAACTATAGACCCCATGTCACATCTACCAGTTTAATAACACAACAAATATTTTAACGTTATACAAAATCCAGAATTTAATATATACACCTACTATGGTATTTTAACTTGCACAATAAAATAATATGTGGAGTAATAAGTTCCAGGCAATTTTTTTTTCAAATGGTAAAAATGCACCAATTACAATATAAGCTTAATTGACTTAATCTATACAATTCTCTCCACAAACTTAATACCCATTTGTGTTCCCTATTTATTATGAGCAATTTTGAACAAATTACTGTATGGTACATGTTTGAACATGCATTTGGCAGCTGGAATTTTTTTGTTTAAATCTATGTTGTTTTAACTTGATTTGTTTACAAGGCTGTGTACACTGATTAGTACTCAATGTGGCATAGTACCTTGTTAGTTCCTTTTTTTGTTCCTTATGCTTGACCCATTGTCTCCAACTCCAACCAAAACCGAGTGCAATTTGGGTCTCCTTCTTAGGCATTTTCCCTTCATTTAAATTAGCAGGTGTTGAAGATGGGACTGAATAGGGATTTGTAATGTCACACTTAATGTACAATTTATTTGTTAGTAGAATTCAGGTAGAAGACTTTAACAATTTCAAATTCAATAGGCATGTCTCTACAGTATTGTTAATGATCCTGTTAAAATTGATGGCAGTTGTCTCATTGCGCTCCACAATTTATATTAATACAGTAACACATACTTAAGAGGAACAAAAATTAAAGAAGAATATAATATAAAGACGAGTGTATTGTGTGGATCATCTAACTTCACTCATCTCTAACTTCTTTCCATGGAAAGAAGACTCCAGGGCATATGAATTTAATAGCTGGATGATCCTGAACAGACTGCACCTTGAATAAATTCCACCCTAAGTGATCAAATGTATTCTCCAAGTTTATTAATGAATAACAGTAGTGTTGCTCAGTGAATTGAAAAACCTTATCCATACTGTACTTATGATTGCAGTGGGTTGTAAGGAAATTTGTGCAAAGTGGCATATAATAGTTGACTTAAAGATTGATATTTTAACAGGTGACCACACGACTACTGTGTTCCAGTTGTCCTGTTGTGTACTGGTTTGCTGCCCATCTTATCTCAGATCATCCAAAGAACTCTGCGGAGGAAAGCACCAAAGAAAATGATGATCATCTCGCTGAATGCCTTGCTAACATGACCAAGCGTTACCATGTTTCTCTTCTTTCAGAGCTTCCTAAGCCATTTTGGGGACAAGTTATTTTGTCATATTTCCTATTGTATTTTTTTATAGGTATAATTTTATATTCCAACTTTTTACCATGGACATGAATTCAGACATGAGGGAGAAACAAAAAAAAAGAGGTATATAAAATATGACCTTGTCTGCATTTGAAGACATTTTTATTTAAATCAATGACTTGATTTAAATAATAATGATCTTAATATCAAAAACAATTTGCAAAAAGTAACTAGCCATGTTCAAAGGTTCTTAAAATATTTAATTATTTATGGTTCATACGTTACATTACAGCAGATTGATGAAGCAAAGGACTTTTAGAGTCAAAATCCACCACTCATTAAAAGTTGCACAACAGGTGGGTGCAGCAATTAGAAAAGCTAACCAACCTCTTGGGATAATCAAGTGTACTTTTGACTACAGTATAAGAAAAAGAAGGTAATGGTTCAACTGTATAAATCTCTCGTGCACCCCCATTTGGATTACTGTATCCAAGCATGGAAACTTCATTTTCGGAAGGACATAGCTGCTCTGGAGAAAGTGCAATACTGGGCAACAAAAGTCATTCCAGGGCTAAGTCATCTGCCATATCAGAAACACTTGAAGGCCACAGGGCTTCAATACTACAAACCAGGCCTGACAGGGCAGATCTCATTTAAACTTTTAAAATACTGTTCAAGTTAGAGGATGTTGATCTGGATATTTTCTTCAGAAGATCAGATGTAACACAAACAAGGAGCAGCAGTTTCAGGCTCAACAAGCCACAATATAGGACTGAAAACAAGAGATGCTTTTTCTTCCACATAGTTATTAACTCATGGAACCGCCTACCCACCGAAGCCGTAACTGCCAAAACTGTGTTGAGTTTCAAAATATACCTAGGAAAGATCATCAAGGCAAATGGGGGGGACCTTTGACAAGCTGCTGGGTTCCAGTCCCCGTTGAGGCCACTATGGTTAGTAAATGGTTCAGGTAAATCAGGTAAGGTAAATACAAGTTTATTTAAATTGTCTTGACCACAAAAAATAGAATACAACTCTGGGAAAGATGAGAAATATAATTAACATTCCTATTTTGCCCAAAAACATATATTTCTTCACTCTTCCATAAGGTCATATAGGGTAACACTCTTGACCTTAGACTTCTTGGCTGCTCCTGTAGTCGGAACTGAATGATCCACTCAGAACACTATTCACTGCAAGACTGTGTGTGGTTCTTTGGCACTTCTCTTCATGTTGTTTGAGGGCATAGGGACATTGTGTGTCTTTGCCTCGAGCTACCATCATCAGTAACCATCATCGACTCTGGATGATGGGTTTTGGTTAGTTTACACAGAGTACAGTCCACTTGTGGTTGAGCTGCCTGTTTGGCCTTTATCTTGAAGTTGGTTGGTATAGTTACCTGTACTCAAGACTTGTCTTTTCAAGGCTTCATTGGTCAGGTCGGTATGGTATCCCTACCGAGTCTGAAATATGTGGCCCTTCTCCCCTTTTTCTGATACTACCTTCTTGCCTCCAACATACCTCTATTGGGTACCTGATCAGTTTCATCTTTGCGTGTGACCTGTGTCAGTTGTAGACATTAACACTGCTTGAGTTCTCCTTGTGTTGTGCAGCTTATGGTGGGTCTGTGTATTTGAAGACCTGTGCAATGTGTTTCCAGTGCTTGCAATTCCCTGCTTTGGCTGACACAGGTTCTGAGCTGTTATTGGTCATGATGGGTGAAAAAGTCATTGAGAGTAGGCAGGTGGCATGTGTATGAATGGACCCATATACACTGCTGGCTCAAAGAAGCTACCAAGGGACCAACTCTGCAAAAACATTTCATTTTATTTAATATCCTGTTGTTTTAATATTTATGAGCCTAAGTAACATTTGTATTTGGTACAATATTACCTGTCAGTCTATTCTTTTCAAACTTTTGTACAATGTATGCACTGAGTCGCTCATTTGTCAACATTGTGTACACATTTTTAAAGTAAAGGCCCATCTTGCTGAAAATTCAATTCACATTTCCATAATTATCTTTATTTAATGTGAAGGATTTAGCTTGTATATTTTGAAATCTAATCTGAAGGTTATAATTATTTTACATTCCTTTACGTATAACCGCTCTGTTCCCTTGGAAATTGGATGCACAGAGTTGAAGAGTGGCCAAATATCCCACCCTGTCTAGGCTTCAAACTCGGGTCCTCGTACTTCTGAGAATTTGCTAACCACTACAAAGAAGACTGTCCTTTAGTTGATTTGTACAGTATGTAAATTCAAGTGCAGAGGGACACACATTTAGTGATGAGCACTCTAGCAATAGTTCACAGCAATTTTTAGGCAAAAGTTTTTTATACACATTTACACTAACAAAATAACCATATTTTAGCATATTCTTATCTTTTGACAGATTCTTAAAATAACTGCTAATTTTTGCTATGGATTTCTATAAGCTATCACCTTAAATACTTAAATAAATAAATAAATAAATAAATAAATAAAAATAATACACAGTACATAGAGTATACACTTTTTGGTGCTTAGTGATGTAATGGAGTAGGAAAAGAGAATAGGGAAGGATAGAAGGATTTTCTGCAATTGATTATGAAGGACAAGGAAAGCATGAAGAAGGAATGAGACTGAAATCTTCCACTTTAAAATAATAAAATAATTAGATATCTCCAGCCCTGCACTTGCCAGTCCATTAAGAGAAAACATGTACACCCTTACATAGCTGGATACTAAATGTGATTGAAAACAGTCCATTTACAGATTGTTATCTGTTTATAAATGTAGTAGGCACTGACATGAAGGAGAAATCATAAACCTTGATACTGTATTAGTCTTCTAGCCACAGGTAATTTCTAACTTGTCATGGCACTAAATTATTTAGTTTCTTTGAAAAAGCAAGAATGAATTATTCTATGAACTTATTGGCAATAAGGCCTTACCTATTCAAAGGTCATTCTATAGAACAAAAGATAGTATTTAACACCTTGTTCGTTCACTTTGGATCATCTAGCAGATGACAACTCCAGAAAGGTTTAAATGTCTTGAAGACTTAGGATGATGTGAAATTTCTGCAGCATCGTGGCATATCCTTTTGACAAAAACATGTGCTTCTTTCACTGAAAGGCACTGGGACGGTTGCTCTTCATTTACTTATCTCCAACTGATAATGAAAACAGGTGACTGCATCTCAGATCTCATTAGTTTGGATGATTATCGGAACAAAAGAACGTTTGGAATTACTATTTAACATTCTTTGCCATTGCTGCATCTTCTTATAGTCTATTAGCCCTCATGTGGTTTAATCCTGTCTTGTTTGGCTTTTCCAAAATAACACTAAAATAATATACAGTACATTCGTCCCTTATAATTAGGATTGGCTTTTGGTCTCTGTAGCTTAGCTACAGTGCCTTGACTTGCATGGTGAATCTAGTCCCAGTTATCTTATCAACAGATATCCTGCAACATCACAACAGACATGCTAATTGATCCGAGACCACTGTGACTCAAATTTTGCATTAGAGAGCAGTGAAGTGTGATTATGATTTTTTGATTACTTTATGATTATTACAAGTTTATGATTACTAGTTGTTAAAAAAAGTCAACAAACTAGAACTAAAGTTACAATAGTGTGTGTTATTTACAATTGGCCAACTATTGTACTGGATGCAAAACATACAATTTTTATCAGATTCCTGGTTACAACAGTGGTTGATTACCTAACATTGTTTTAATATTCAACAGTTACAAAGGTTTAGTAATACATTTTTCACGTGGCTTTCAAATCTAGTCATTACCATACAATGTGGATACATTACCATACAATTTTCTTAGTCATAATAAACAGTTAAGATGTATATATATATATATGCTGTAATTGTTATTTATTTAGTTTTTCAAGTGTAATCTGCGAACTTTGTAATTTTTATTAAAATTTAATATTAATTTTATTGATCCATAATCCTATATTATTCTTCAATTTATTATTATATGGTTGAGTTATGGAACCTTCAAAATCTAATTGATGGTGTTCTGGATTTGATCCAGAACCAATAATAATTCAGGTTTCCAAATAAATGCTATTTTGGGGCTATTTATTACCATATTTTTATAGATTTTTAATTGCAAATTAGTCAATAAAGGGTTTCTGCATATTCAGACAATATAAAGAATTATGTCTATATAAACAGCCCATCCTCCTGTTTTGGTAGTACAGTACTGTACTCATAGTAACGATGAGGACCATAGTATATATACTGACCTAATATAGTACATATGTGGCCTAATATAGTACATATGTGTGCTATACTAGGCCTAGGAATATTTAAGTTTGTTTTTTAGCTTCGTTTATTTTAAAAGATTCGTTACTAGTCAGTATACTACTATCTAAAGGCTAAGTATGTAAGAATTCGTGATTATTGACGACCATCACAATCACAATAGGTACTATCTAAACAGGAGGATGGGTTGACACAAACAGTATATACCAAAAAATATGAAATGCTATTTTTTCATGTAATGTATTGTAGCAGAGGATGGAATGGGTAACCCAGAGACAGTCAAATGCGTCCATGTTAACTCTCCATAGGCTCATATAGCTTATCACATCCTAGCTGGTGTAGCATCTCTTGTAGAACCTTATCATTGTCTCTTTCTGAAAGCTTCACTTTTATTTCAGTTATATTTTGTTTTATTTTTGCTGGCAGAACATTGAAGTCATGGACCTCTAATGTTCACACTCCCTACTGTTCAATGTTTTTTTTTCTACACTTTGTACAATATCTCTCACTCATTTTACTGTGTAAGTTTGGAACATGATCTTCAAGTATTTTCCTTGTTAATATTTATTTATTTTCTCTCCTGTTCCAGAGACTACACAGTTTGAGTGAGTCTTGAATATACATTTAAGACTTGCTCTTGATACATAGTATTACAGAAGTGTAATAATAAGGAATGTAACCCTTTTATTTGCATGGTTTTGGAGGAAGGTTCGATGATATTGGGGTAAGTGCTTTATAGTACAGTATTTCAAAATGCAGCACAAGGATGAATGAATAGTGTGGAATAACACAGCAAATCCCAGCCCATCCTCCTGTTTCAATAGTGCTTAGTAATAATAAGGACCATAGTATGTATATATATACAGACGTACAACGAAATTAGAACGTAGAAATCTGAATTATTGAGTTGGACAAACCAGAAAACTATTTTTTACTTGTGTTGCTTTGACAAACTAACCTAACCTTCCTAGGCCTAGTACATGTGTGCTATACTAGGCCTAGGAATATTTAAGTTTGTGTTTTAGCTTAATTTTAAAAGAATTCCCTACTAGTCAGTATACTAGTATCTAAACCCTAAGAACGTACAAGTTTTGACTACAGTATTGATGATCGTCACAATGGGTACTATCTAAACAGGAGGATGGGTTGACAAATCCATAGGTGTAGCTTTTTTTCCCTGTAGTTTATGGGGCTTCCACTATGCCACATTCCAGTTCAATGAAATTTGTGGATTGTATGCTTGCCTCATTATACATACTATGGGAAATTTAAGGAAGCTTTAGATAGTGAAGTTCAAATAGGTATTTTAGTGATTAAAGGGGGAAAGTGGTTTAGAGGTTTTTGAAACCTAAGCCTATTTTCCCCTATACCCTTAAGTTTGATTTGCATGTTCTTCTATTTAGTTTTTACAGGAACACAATCCCAATACAAATTGAGGGTCACCAGTAGGCAGAACTGTGTTTAGAACATATTCAATAGTTTTCTATTAGTGAAGAACCAGATAAATATTTTTGAATATTTGCCACATTAATCGGGTTTATGTGTGAGAAAAATATGGGTGTCCCATTGTTTTAAGAAGGAAACCTATTAGGATTATAATGGGCTTATCAGAGGTGCAATAGGTACTCAGAGAGAACTCTATCGACATCGGAGGCCTGAGACTGTTAACACGCTTCCAGTAGACATAAGGGGCATAAATGGCTGACCCCTCGCAGTGTTCAAGAGAGAACTTGATAAACACCTTTAAAAGATACCTGATCACCAGGTTGTGACTCATACGTCAGGCTGCAAGCAGTCGCGTCCAACAGCCTGGTTGACCAGTCCAGCAACCGGGAGGCCTGGTCGGGGACTGGGCCATGGGGACACTAAGCCCCGAAATCATCTCGAGTTAAGGCTTAGAGTAAAGACTGACCTTTCCCAGGAAGCAAAACACAACAGTCTTCTAACTCTCACTTACCTATTAACTGCTAGGTGAACAGAGCCATCAGGTATAAGGAAATATTAAACATCTCGCCCTACCTGTGGTTTGATCTAGAGACCAATTAGTTGCAATCCTCTGTAAGCATCCCTCATCTTCTGTATTGGCTTTCCGAAATATTCCGTACCAGACAGTGTTTAATAACTGAACTGAATTAGCACCTTTGAATAACTACCTACAGGTTTGCATTTCACCCAACAGGTCCAGTGAATACCTACCTCACTAATTTATAGAGGTTAAAACCCTGAGAAATCCTAATATAAAGCCCCCTCTCCTCAGTACTTTTAATCCACTCCTTCCCAATGTACACTAAATGGATGTCAACCCTAGCATACATCTCAAAATTATAATTGAATTGGTCAGAGTTGTTTATAAATTATGTTGCATTAAATTCTGAAACAAATTGCATTAAATGGTAATTTTAGTTCATTCCTCTTCTATTATTATATATGATCAGGATCCCACCCTCCTGAACTCCAGAAGGCCACAACATCCTCGATACCTACTCCTGCAAGTACAGCCACGTCTTCTACCTAATATATATTACATTGTATTCAAAATTACTGTTAGAAAACAATCAGTTTGGTGAAATTAAGCATTTTGGGTGAATGTGGCATAATGGTCACTCCGTCGAGTTTAGTTGGAGGACATGGTTTAGGTTGATGGGTTCAGGGACTCGAGATACATTTTCAAATGATGGCAAGCCTTGAGAGTAGCATCAAATGCCAGCTGATGATTGTAATCTCAAAATGAAGCAAATGTTATATGTACAGCAGCTCCCTATGAACATTTCATATGGCATTCGGAGCAGTGCAAGTTAATTGAAGAGCTCTCTTGATTGAAAGATTTAGGATATTAACAATATATTGAATACAAAAATATATTTAAAAATATTCATTATATAGCCATTCACTGTAATGAAAGGTCTAGAAAATAATCCCAAACTTCAACAGTTAATAACTTTCAAATTAAGAAAATACTGTTCTATACTATGATTTTCAGTAGTAGGCACCATAGGTAACAAGAGTTCATGTTTTTACCAATTTACATAAACATAATCTCCTGTAATAGCTCATGGGATGCTCATATAAAACTCGATCTCCTGTCCTGTGTTCTGCAATATCTAAAGCAGAATTGTATCATTACTGTATATTCATTATCCTAGTTATGAAACTGGCTCTGTCCCTCACTGATAAATTACAATCATAGAATTAGGCAGTCTTTTTCTTTCTCCAATAAGAAAGCACTCGGTGCTCCTCCTCGCTCAAGTTGTATCATGTGTCTTTGAAGATAAATCAGTGAGGTTGGAGGTCAGATCAAGACCACTACAGATAAGATACAAACCTTATAGAAAGTTCAGTCCAATGCATTTTTAAGTTTTCATTAACTTGCCTTGTTCTTTAATTGCTGGTTTTCACTGCCTCTGGTACCGCTGTATCTCTACATAACACTATGCATAATCATTCATATATATAAACGATAGGTGAGGAAATATGCAAAGTGTGGTTTATTTATTTTAATAATTAAATTATTATTTAGTTTATATACCTTTATACTGTAAGAGTACTGTACACACCCAAGTCAACAGAGTATATAATCTCATTATTAAATATGCTTAATCACATCATTATATTTTTTTTACAGTATTATCATTTTTACTACTATAATTTATATAAATTATAAAATATATTACAGTATTCATATACTTATTTACTGTCCCTCAAAATTTTATAGCAATATTGGAATCAACATTTCTTCATTATAGCATTTTCCACTATATCTGCCCACGTGAAGTACATTATAAAGTATTTTTTATCAATATGCTTTTGTGATGCACTACAGCATAAATATTAGTACTGTAGTAGTAATAGTCTTGTTATTCATGGCATATACCATTGCCAGCTTCAGCTCAAGTGTCACAATATTTGAGCTCTTCTTGGTTACCTTCCTGCATTATTCAAATTGAGGTGTATAGTGAATGATAATTTAATGACATTTGTGTGCATGACAGATACTTGCCTTCTAACAATGGATACTCTTATGTCAAAATGTGACTTGTATATTTTCTTTAACATACAGTCACATATACTGTAAACAAAACTTTATTTTATTCTATGTACTCACTGCGAGGGGTATCTTAACCAGACATTTAATTTAGGTGCAACAAAATCCTTTTGATTTATGCAAAACTAACAGAATACAGTAGATAATTTTCAACGCCTGATTATTTAATTAAGTTGCATGTTGACGAAAACCATCTGTGTAACTGTTCAAGAAAAGGTCAAAGCTATTTCATAGACAAAGTCATACTATTACTTTCTCATGGTGCCCTCCTGTTGAACTCATTGGAGGCCTCTTGCACACACACAGTATTGAATAACTTAACTAGTTCTAGTACCTAGTCCTGGATTAAGATTCCAACACAACAGAATATACAAAGTGTTGAAGTTCAGGCACAATTTTTTAGACATAGATATTTCTTAATTAAGAGCCATTAATTAATAACTGCAAATTTTCTTAACATTAAATTGCTTCAGAAATACTGTAATTTAGAAAGGCAATAATTAAGGGCAGATAAATATTATACAGCATCATAAAAAGTATAATAAGAAGTATACTGAATTATACAATATAATTTAGAGTATGAAATATATGGACTTAATTTTAGCTGTCTTTGCCTGACTGCAATGTCCCCACCTAATGATCTCAATCCACACTTCAAGCTTGCACATAACCACACTTCCCAAATGATTTTTAGGTAAAAAAAAAATGCAAAAATATTATACAGTAACCGTAAAAATAAAAAATCGGCCATATTTATTGCTGTGTAGCCAAAATCATGAACAATTGACAAATTAGCAGCATATTATAAATTATGTATAGGTATTTCATTTAGGTATAAAGAAAACAAATGAGTATACAATTAATAATTCTTCCTTTGTTTTAACAATGAATTTCTTAACTTTATCTGCTTATCTCGGAAAGACTTTTTTTGTTTTCGGCCCACTTTATATTTGACCATCATGAAACTCTTGCCCTTATTTTTCTCCTTGTTAGTAGTCGATGCATTTGGATTCATACGCCCTTTCTTCGTACCATACTTCTCTCTACCTTCTCTTCCTGCCATGACAGTTTCCATTCTGGCTTCCTTCGAATGTTTCCTTTTCTTATAAATCATTTCGATACTTTTTAACGATACGATCTCACCAGATTCAGCTTGGTCTCCATCTTCCCTTTTTCGTTTCTTGTTCTTTTTACTTTTGCTGAACTTCTCTACCTGTTTGGCTGCCTGAACTGCAGCTATTTTGGCAAAATCATCATCCGTAAGAAACCGAGAACTTACAACATCAGCTGCCCTGGCGGCTCTTTCCTCTGCAGTCAGTTTCATTACTTCTTTCAAGGCATCTTTTTTGGAAAAGATTGTTTCTTCATTAGGAGTGTCTGTACTTTCATTGACAGCTTTATCATCATCATCATCATCATCATCTAAATCTATTTCATCATCAGAGTGTTTGGACATCTACCCATTCACCATCTTCACTGTCACTTAATCCAATGCCTTCATCATCGCCATGGGTTTTAAATGTAAGAATTTCAGCCCCAGGAATATAGCTTATAGCTTTGTTTTCTCCAAACTGTTCTACCTTTTTCTCCACACGAAGCTCACTTGGAGCACCCCGATCCTTCCTTGCGAGAAGTTCAGGATTTTTATCCCTGAAAAGAGATACAAGTGATCTGGCAGCCATCATTACTCCCTTGTCCTTATGAGTCTTATACTGAGTTAAGTCTTGTAATAAATCATCTGACATACAATAAGGATTTCTTGCACACAGCTCCCTTATTGCATTTAGACCCATTGCCATGACCTCACTAGAATAACGTTCAGTGACAAAGTTGTTTGCAAGGGTGCGAACCACTGGTTCTAAATCATCTGGAGGAACTTGGCTATGTGCTGCTTGGGCAGCAAATACCATAACCTTGGTGACTTCACGTTGATGAGGGAATAAGAACCTTTGAACTAAGGGATAGTAGTTAGGCAAGTACAGCTGATGGACACCAATCAGACGAGAGATCATGTTCATGGTCATTAATTTAACCTCAAATCTCTCGTTCATTTTTTCCAAACGTTTGTACAGTTTCTCAGCCAAGTCCTGTGGATCGTGAATTAAGTGCAAAGCTGAAAAGTCAAAGTTGGTCTTAGTTTTCTTCTTCTTTTGATTCTTTTTCACAACTGTCTTTACTCTTTCAAGTATTCTTTGCTTCTTTTTTGTTTTCTTATTAACCCTCACAGATATCAATGTAGATTTTAAAACTTTTTTTTCATCCTCAGATTCACTGTCTGAATCCGTTTCTTCTCCTTCTTCTTTATCTTGACCAATAAAAAATTTGATTGCAGCTACCATAATCTTGGTAACTTTTGAAAAACATGCAGTTGCCAAGATGTTCACAGTTTTGGCATCATTCCAAACATGCTTATTGTATAATTCAATCATCACACCTAGAGATGTTTTAGCAGCAACTGCATGCTTGGATGTAAGCATCTCATACATGAAGTTTTGTAGCTCCTTGTTCAACTTCATATTTTTGCCTTTAGAATTAATGTTTTTGATGTCTGTAACTATGTGCCGCTTTAAAAACTGGCGGAGCCTCTTGTCCTGAAAAGTGTAATTAAAACTTCAAATGAAAGTACAGTGTAAGGGAACTATGCAGCAACATTTCTAAAATTATCATTATTTACAGTGCAAGAACTTTAAAATGGCATATATTGTATAAACACTACAACAATTACAAAAATAAAACAGATGCACTTGTGTACCAATAACAATTAAAGTTGATTATTTTTGTAAACTCACCTGGCAATGTAGAAGCTGGAAGAAGAGCATATGAAGATCTATGGGAGAAAGCATGTTTTTGTTGCGCAAGAGCACCAGTGCCTTAACAAATGCCATCCGCATCTCTTGGTGCAAGACGGTATTATGGCGTTTGAGAAGAGTTACCAAGTCTTGGGGAAAGTCACTGAGCTTGTCTGGGTAACATTGTGCTACCTGCAGGAGTAAAAGATTATTACATCATCACTACCTACTTTCTTTCCCAATTTTGTATTGTGGTGAGGCATTAGCCTGGAGATAAAAAAGCAGTACAGTACAGAAAAAATAAAGTTAAGATACCAGGTACTGTATAGTATTACAAAATTACAATCAACAATATCCAACAGCCTCATGGATAAACAAGCACAACCTCTTAAACAAAAATCATCCATATCAAGCAATCCAACGCTTCATAGAACTATCTTGATGGACCAGCTGATGGTCCTCAGCTGGAAGACGGAAGACGCCAGTGTATGGCGTCGTCTTCACCATTGCTGTCATGGTAGAGTATCCACCTCGGCAACAAAACACACACAGTCCTGGACTATATTTCATATTTTCCAAGTTTTTAATATACCTTTAGTGGTTAATACTGGTAAAAAAATGTACAGTATTTCTTCAATTTAATATTTATTAAAAAACTATATTGCAATACTGTATGTACAGTAGCTTGTTCATAGGATTTTTTTTCTGTGGTGGTCTCGGCAATAATGTAACTCAATGTATCCTGAAGGTGTGCTTTTTACCTTTGTGATCGTATAGAAGAACCTCTGTATTCAATGATTTTTATTACAGCGATTTTCTTTGTCATTTCCTTATTTGTGAATTGAAAAGATGTCAACCAATAACAGTAATTATGCAAAACAAGTAGGGGAGAAAGTAGATATTTAACTATAGAAAAAAAAAAAGGTTCAATAGACTAAGAAAGGTAAAACAGCTTGAATAATTTATTATTGGCACTAGTATAGTTTTGGACATACTATATAGTACTGTACAGTATCAACCCATCCTTCTGAAATTATAGGGCTTTTAGTAGTTTTTGGGTGGAAAGTACCAATATGAGTGATGGACTGCCAGTAAACCACTTTTTGTACTATTAATTTTATACTCTAGAAAAAATAAAGCTAAGAAAACTTAAATATTCCTAGACCTAGTATAGCACATAGGTACTGTACTATATTAAGCCAATGACAGCATGTATTAGGCCTAGAATTGCTAAAAGAGGGTAGGTTATGTCTTACATTTATGCTGTGGTTAAAGTAGTTTGCAGTTTGTCCAAATTCAATAATACAAAAGTCAACTTTCTAGTGCCCATCACTACATATTGGTATAGTACTTTTGACCCAATAGTTATTATAAGTGTTTTTATTTCGTGAGGATGGGTTGATATATATTACTGTATGTACCGGTATATACATACTGTACAGTATTAAGATTTTTAAGTTTAATGCCAAGACAAAGAACTGGTGGCAATGGTCGAAAGAGAATAATAATATTACTTTGTATGCTTTGGTTTTATATGACGAGAAAGCACTAAGTTACACATATATGAGGCTACATATAAATGAATTATGCTGCAACTTAATAGTAGAATTTTGTAATGTTTACATTACATTACTGTATAATACATGCAGTGCTGTACTATATACAGTGCTCACACTGTGCCTACAGAGGGTAAAAAAGATTAATCAACTCTTCTTGAAGTAAAAAAAACTCTACATAGATAGTTTTTCCCTTGTTTTTCTTTTATTTTATTATCCAGTATATTTAAAAAACAGTTTAAATATAAATTTATCTATATGTACTATATGCACAAAAATGTGTTTTATTATTTTGGAGAAACAACTAATTTGCAACAAGAGAAATACTTTGACTGGAATTCTTGGTAAAGCAAAACTGGTCTCATCCCAGTCAGTCCCTTTAAGTGAGGTTAAGCTGTACAGTACAATCAAAACACTCACTCCCTCGTCACAAACTGCAGCCACCCAACATTGTCCTCCACATATCATGGTGCCGCTGACTGAACCCATTTCCTTACACACTTACTATGTCTACTTATCTCTGTATTTCTCTCCTCCTCCCATCAAACTCACTCAAATACCCACTCTTCATCAGGCCATCATTATCCATTCATTCAATGTGAACCATCTAGATAAGCTCTCCTAATTATTGATTTGCCAATTTTTTGCATTGCACATCACTAAGTTGACCAGGTTAAGATGAGCACTGGATGGCTGACCATGCAATGTTTTGCATTTGTCTAGGAAGGCCTCATTAAGTCTAACATGGCCTTCCTGTCTCCAACCAATGGTATACTATTCTATCTCACAAACATCGTGGTATGCACTACCAATCCATGCAGCTATAACTACATGGATTGGAGTTAGCTTGAAAATCTTGGATCTTAAACCTAATAATACAATCAGTAAAACTATATTATTCCTCCATGAAACCCATAAATCTATGACAGGTCATACCTCTATAAGTAAATTAAAATACAGGAACTCACTTGAGCTAAAAACATCACCATCTGGTACAAGTCTTCAATGTAGACGGTTGGGTTCTGTTCAAAGATAACACGCGTAGCTTTATAGACCGAATATTGCCTATCAAATTCTTCTGCGTAAGAGGCGGCATCACGCTTGATGAGGTTCTGCAGTTGTGGTAAATTTGATGGTAACTTGTTGTTGTTAGCTTGAGTTTTCTCCATTTTGATTGTTTTGTAGTTGGCATAAATATCTGCAGACAAGAGACATAGTGTGTAAGAAAACAAAGGTAATAGCTACTATTTTCATCTTTGTCACTTTGTTTCCTCTAGCAAATACCCTATGTTGATGAGGTGGTCCAACAGAATCTTCTACAAACACTTTGAATAACTTCAAATGTTGACAAGTTTGGGAGAGCAAACAAGGTCAGAGCACTAGGGTCTTTGCCAAACTGAATGCCTTAGATGGTACTTTAGGGGCTAGTCCTATGTTACACAAAACAATTATATTTGTATGGGAATTAAAAATAAGGACAATGGAACTGAATATAATGTATCAACATTAAGAAAACATGATGTGGTACTTGTTAAGCCAAGAGTCAAATATAGCACCATAACCAATAATGACCTTGCATGTTGGGCTCTGCATTTTGAAAACTTTCAAAAGAACACTCAGAAAATTTGGCTACTGGAAAAATGTGACTTATCGAAAAACCATTAAGAAGGACTACTACACCCCATGGTAATGCTTCAATTGGCAACAAAGGTCCACTCAAGTTAATAAAACTCTTATAAATAAACCTGTAAAATAATCCATCCCCTGTCCATGAATGATACAAATAAATTGTCAAAGTAATACATGCCTGTTTTTTATAACCAATTGGACAAAAATAATTAAACCCAGTCCTTTGGGTTATTAGTATCACTGGTCCCCAAAAATGAACAACATATAATAAGATGAAGCAAAAATGAAAAATAAATCTCAAAATACATAAGAAATAAGAAACTTCACAAGGTTTGACTCATATATTTACTATTTGTATCTGCAGAATTGAGCTATTAGCTCTTGGACATCACCTTTCTAACTAATTTTATTTTTCCTCTATTATGTCTACTACATATATTTCTCTCTAACACATGCACACATCACCAGGAAGCAGCCCGTAGCAGCTGTCTAACGCCAGATACCTATTTACTGCTAGGTGAACAGGTACATCAGAGTGAGAGAAACTCTACCCATTTGCTTCTGCCTCCACCGGGGATCGAACCCGGGCCCTTAGGACTACGACCCCAGAGCAGCTGTCCTCTCAGCCGTGAGGCCCCTCGCAGCATGAGGGGCAGCTGTCAGATATGTGGCCGCTCTTGTATATTCCACCCAAACTCATTTACACATACATGTCAAACCTACGCTTGAAACAATCCTGCGACCCCACGTCTATTACCCAGTAACCTAATTATGGTTACCCAGTAATTTGTTCATATCGAAACTAGTATTTGCCCAGGTGTTACTGAATCTAGACATCCGATTTCTGTCCACCGTACAGTACTTATTCTATTGTGTGTTGATATATTTAAAACCATATGTGCATACAGGCCAGATCATCCAATGGAATACAGCCGCTGTATTCCCTCACAGGGAATACAGTGGCCAGGAGCGAGCAGCAGCCGTAGTCTGTAAGTACGTACATGTGTTAAAGAGGGGACTTATGACAAGCCGCCGGCTTCTTGTCCTTGTGGAGGCCTGTAGCAGGTATATTCAAGTAAAAATACCCACAAGACCAGCGGCGAGGACGACCTGCTCCCTCATGTGGTAACCCGAGCTTCCTACACTCACCCTCTCTCTCGTCTCCTTATTTCACTCTTTATTTGGTCTTGTAATATTTATTAGGTATTTATTAAATTAATTACAAACTGTTAGTTAATATTTGGTTCTTATGAGGTGTATACAATTCACACTTTTTCAGAATTTTCAATACACATTTTTTTAGAAACGTTCTGCGCGCACTTAGTCGCGTTGTAAAATAAACAATAAAACTATATAATACACACATAAACACTACTTTAACGACTGTATATTTTATTTTAAATACAAATCAATTACCTATTGTTTTAATAGTTGTTGGGACAGTACGAATAATGTTTGTGAATTACATGTGATGTGTAGAGTAAGCCTGAAGTATGTTGACAACGACAAGATGTTATATAAAGCCAATGAATTATAATTTAACTGGAAAGCTTATTACTACACTCAATTTACATAAATATATATTGAAATCTTTATTACGCACTCATAAAAGTAAAGCTTCTAGTAACTATTTGTCAATAGTATTTATATAAACTCTCCCCCGACAATATTGCCGAGAAATTTAAACTGTGACGTCATGCCAACAATCTGTCCAGGGGGTCAAATAATGATATCTCCTTATTAAGTCTAACCACTTGGGCTGGATGGTAGAGCGAGTCTCGCTTCATGCAGGCCGGAGTTCAATCCCCGACCGTCCAAGTGGTTAGGACACCATTCCTTTCCCCCGGTCCCATCCCAATCCTGATCTCTTCCCAGTGCTATAGTGTCGTAATGGCTTGGCTCTTTCACTTGATAGTTCCCTTCCCTTCTTAACTTAAGGGTCTGATTTAGTATAGTGGGTTAAGGCATACTAGTTATGGCAGCTACTGGACGGTAGTTGTGTTTTCTGGGTTCGAGGCCCACTGGTGGGTGTTGTCTAAAGTTTGTGACAATAAAACTTCACTTGTGGTTTAAGCAAGTTAGTGCATATTGCACTAGACACGAATTTTCCCACATTGACAGTGGCTTGATGAAAAAATGTGAAGTAACCCCTCACCAATCTGGTGCCCTTGGGAGATGGGGATATTTGAGGTAAATACCTTGAAATTCTCTATCTCTTTTAGGGGTCTGATTTGGTGTAGTGGGCTAAGGTATACTAGTTATGGCAGCTACTGGAAGGTAGTTGTGCTTTCTGGGTTCGAGGCCCACTGGTGGGTGTTGTCTAAAGTTTGTTTGTTTTGTCTAAAGTTAAACTTCACTTGTGGTTTAATCGAAACCTTTAAAATACTGACCAATTTGGAGGATGTTGATCCAAACAATTTTTTCATAAGGTCAGATGTAACACAAACAAGGAGCAACGGTTACAAGCTCAATAAGTCACAATGCAAGACAGAAAACAGGAGATGCTTTTTCACCCACAGGGTAATAAACCTGTGGAACAGCCTACCCTCTGAAGCCTTAAATGCCTAAACTGCTGAATTTTATTAAAATCCAGCTTGAAAAAAAAATCAGCAGGGCAAATGTGGGAACCTTTGACAAGCTGTCAGCTTTCTGTCCACGTCGAGGCCACTAGAGTGTTAGCGGCCCTCAGGTAAATTTAGGTAAAGGAGCGAGACGTTAGGAAAGGATTTCTTATAAACATGCTATCTCGAAGTGTTCACCTAGCAGTAAATATGTATATTAATTGTGCATATAAGCTTATTAATATTTAAAAATAAATTTAAATTGATTTACATTGCTATAAATGCTATTTATAGTATATCTCAAAAGAACGTTTCAGTGAAAAATTTGTAAGACGAGATGGGTTGAGTATAAAGTCAGGGTGTATTATTAATATACGTTACCAAGGAATAATACTGTACTAATATTACTTCATTTTAACCCATAAATGTAATAGTCATACTGGCTCGGCGCTTTGTTCTGATAATGGTACCAATCTTACGGTGCTATATAAATGATAACCGCTCAATGTTTATCTTCAATAAATTATCAATATTTTCTTTTATTTGCCTATATTTTGCTAGGAAATGTAGATGTTTATCTCTCAGAATGTTTGGTAATATGTTTATTGTTTGTGATGTGTGTCTATGTATGTATTAACACGATGTACTGAACGGGGTGAGAATAGCTTGAGCTACCTCATCCCTTTGTGTGTATTTTACCTCAATAAACTTATTTCAATTTAATTTCAATATTTTGCTGCATACATAGATAGCAAGACCAATATGCCACAGTTCACCACATACATTCATAAGTATATCTTATAATAAAGGAAGGAGAAAGGAATTAGTGTAAAGGCCGAGTGTCTAGACGGGGCGCTGCTGGAGCTTGTCTCAAGGTTATCGGCGGCGTCTTTACTATCATCTTGTGAGACACTACACTCCCCGGGAGGATGGTGGTGGGTTACCGTGGCCTGAGCCTGGCCCTCCTGCGTGCCTGGCCCTCCAGTGTCAGGAACATGTCCACCCCGGCCAAGCACAGTGCCAAGCTCCAGGATAAGGTGGCCATTGTCACTGCCTCCACCGACGGGTAATTGTGCACCCTTTTTTGGTTTGTTACTCTGGTCTTGGGTTAATATGACTCTTGTAGTGTAGTATGGACTTTGTACTCATTGGGGCGGTGGTGAGAAGGTTACAGTTACATAATGGGTTCAGGAGCCCAGTGTTCTGTACAGCTCAGCAATTTTATTCACAGAAAACCCCGAGATTTTCTGTAGCTAAATGACAGTGGTGAATGAACCATTTAGCCCATGGTTTCTGCCTTGACAGCTGTATGATTAATGCACTGCTTCTGTACTGACACTGTACTGTACTGATCTGCTAATAGTTACCAACTCCCACACCAGGAAGGGTTGAGGGCCTCATGGCTAACAATGTTCTGCACACCAGGCATGACAGGGCAGATCTCATCAAAACTTTAAAATACGGAATAATTTGGAGGATGTTGACAAGACAACTTCTTTAAATGATCCGTTGTAACACAAGGAGCAACAAGCCACAATATAGGACAGGAAACAGTAGATGCCACTTCACTCAGAGTTATAAACCCGTTTACCTGCTTACCCGCTGTAGCCGTAAGTGCCAAACTACTTCTATATTTCAAGAACAAGCTCGATAAAATCATCAGGTGAAAATCGGGAACTTTGACAAGTTGCCGGCTTCCTGTCATCATCAAGGCCACTCAAGAGATAATAGCCTTCAGGTACCTGGTTGATGGGGTCCTGGGAGTTCTACTCCCCAAGCCCAGCCCGAAGCCAGGCTTGGCTTGTGAGAGTTTGGTCCACCAGGCTGTTGCTTGGAGCGGCCCGCAGGCCCACATATCCACCACAGCCTGGTTGATACAGTATTCCTTGAAGAAAATTATCTAGTTTTCTCTTGAAAATGTCCATAGTTGTTCCGGCAATATTTCTTGCACTCGCTGGGAGGCTGTTTAACAACCGTGGACATCTGTGGTAAATTCAGATATCAAACAAATCTACAGTTTCTATGTTAGGTAAAAGTTCATAATTGTAATGAATCTGTAGATTTATGTCATCATATTCCCTTGCAAGTACAGTACTGTACTGTAAAGCTGTACTGGCTTAGCACTTTTTTCTCATAATTACCTTACTTTACCTCCTTACCATGAGAGCCACATGTTTTCCATCTGTGGCACCCTTTTCCAAAAGTATGGAGCATACTCATTGGGTCTACAATAGGTCTACATTGTACTGCAATTTGTATTTTTTGTGCTAGTTTATTAGTAACATATTGACTCTTGGATATTAGAATATTGCAGTATTAGTTCAGCATAAGGTGTTGCATTTAGTGTTAAGCATGAAACATTTAGGGATTGGATTGTTCTAATATGACCATTAGGTTACGGTATATGGTATGTGTGCAGGTCACTTCTTTTGACAGACAATTAACATTCAAATTGGAAAGCCTAATCTAACCCATGATATTTAAAAAAAAAAAGCCTGAAGGATATTGTAAAATGTAATTATACAATATACAGAAATATATTTTTTTTAAATTACAATTTGTGAATATGGGTTGATCTAGGCCTATTTTCTTGTACAGTATTCACAGTTTTTATGTTTGGCAAGATTTCATTGCTCTTACATGGGGAAGATTCCATCAATATGCAAAACAAGTACAAACACAAGAATTTGGGAAAATTCAGTAGAAAGGAATTTAAGGAAAATGGAGATGTGAGGCAGATTGCACCACATAATTGTGGATGGCTTAAACCCATGCACCCTACTTCAGGTTATATTTGTAAACATTACAAATGTTGCAGGATTGGCTTGGCTATTGCTCGTCGCTTGGGTGAAGATGGTGCTCACGTCGTGGTCAGCAGCAGAAAGCAAGCCAATGTTGATTCAGCTGTAGCAGAACTTGAGGGTTTAGGCTGTTCAGTCTTGGGTCTCACCTGCCATGTTGCCAAAGATCAAGACAGACAGAACTTAATTTCCAAGGTTAAGAGCAAGTGCTGTGTGTATAAGAACACATTTATTTATTTATTTATTTATTTATTATTATTTATTTATTTATTTATTTATTTATGCATATACAAGAAGGTACATTGGGAATGTGAGGATACATAATATGGTAATTACAATCTTGTAAAGCCACTAGTACGTGCAGCGTTTCGGGCAGAAATACCCGAATTCTGTGCAGAAATTCGGGTACATTTTACTAGCGATAATGAAGAATAGGCAAGAGTTGAAAGCTTTATATTGAGAGTCTTGTAAATTGTTATTCATTCAGAGCTTTTAAGAATACAGTATTGTTAATACATGATTGCCATTTCAATATTTGTCATTTTTATATAGCCAAACAAAACATACAATACTAATTGAAAATTATCTGTATATCCATTTATATACATTATAGTACCTTTAAATCCTTCCTATTCTGTATACTGTATATTTATTTTGTCACATAATAGCTACCATTATTTGGTTTTCAGTCACTGGTCTTTGGCTTTATCAATTTAATGAGTTTCTTTAATATTCAGTGACCTATATTTTAAAGTCTCATTGATCTCTAAAGCAGAAGCAGAGCTATTTACCATCACAGTGCAAAAATTTAAAAAATATTTGTCACAAAAATATTGCCTTAAGTAAAATTACCAATAAGCTATGTACATAATAGTGCCAAACTATCATAGTAAAATTCTGACAACTATCCATCAAGAGCATCAACCTAGTGAGTAGACCACCTCTTATTCTTGACTGTCGTCTGAGACAGTCGTGTGTCTGTGATGTCCTACTGGGACTGAATCTTTCTCTCTTAAATATTTAGCACATCTTTGTGCTAGTTGGTCCCAGCATTTGGAATTCATGATAAAAGTGTTTTGCAAGTGTGAGGGTGTTCACCTTTCAAGTAGGTCCCTTGCTTCCATATCCAGCCCGTCCTCCTAAGTTTTCCCATCGTCGAGAAAATGGTCACATTAAAGTGTCCTCTCAGACCTACCAGAGGACTCAAAACATAAAACAGGACAGTATGTCACTTTCACAAGCCACATCCATTTTATAAAGGTAGTATGACAGTTTTTAGCCTTATGTAATGCATACGCTTGAAATGCGACATTCTTTGTAAGAGGGACAGGTTGCCATATCATCCTTAGCTTTCTTTTGGGGCTCCAATTCCTGTTGCTGTTAGCGATGACTTCAACACACTCATCATTATACTTAGGTTTTCTCTCACAACTGGTAGTGCATCCTGTCATATCATCTGGCAAAATAGGCCAGTTTCCTGTGCATCAATGAAGTCCAAAGAGTATTCACTAGTAGATTAATATGTTGTATGGCAAGTTAACTAGCCACACCTTCTACCATTTTGTCTCATCATACAATGGATTTGGATTCCTCTTTCTTGGATTGCTTCCCAAAGCTTTTACCTAACCATTACACAATGTCTTTTTTGAACTCAAATTCAAAGAATTACAGAGAAATTATTGTTTTGCTGCTAGAAGTCTTAAGTGGCAGGCACGCATGCTGGGAGTAACTCATAATATGCAGACTCCGAGGTGTGAGGGAATTGCTGATCAAAATATCCCTGAGCTTGAATAACTCTGCTCCTAAATGATAGCATACAAGCTACATCGGTTATGTCAAGTGTTCAGATGCACCATTGTTTACTATACTGTACATAATATGTCTGGGAGCTACCATATTTTCTGGCTGGGTATATCTCTTGTTGTTCCTGCTTTATGTATTTGTGTCATAGTATAATATTTTTAAATTCTACATTTTCAGACATTGGAGAAGTTTGGAAGCATTGACATACTTGTTTCCAATGCAGCTGTAAATCCAACAATGGGAGGTGTATTGGACGTAAGTTGTTGTCTTCTTTAAATAACTTTTACTTCATATTTAGGTAGGCTTGTTTGGTATACTTTATGGTTTTCATATACTGTACTATAGAATGTGTTTTCAATAATTTTTTGAAGAATGGCTCATGACATGTACTTGAAGAAATTTAAATATTTATTTATAGTAATACAGTATAACTGATTCTAATTTCATCATAGGGCAGTGTATCCCAATAACAACTGTTTCTGGGCATTGCCCTCAGTCTCTCTCTTGTACTTATACTCCGGCCATTACCAGGCAGACTAGGCAGTGCTAGGTACCTGTGAGGCATTCTTGCCCACCAGAGACAAGGGCTTTCATAATTTCTCTCTGCTTCCAGTATAGGGCATGAACCAGACATGCCCATAAAGTATTGAAAAAGAGGTCATAAAACACTCAAACTTCCCTCCAAGAAATGTATTGAAAAGTGTTATGAACTACCAAAGCAAACTGTAACAATTTCTAAAAAAAAAAAATAGTTTTCAACCAACTCTCGTTTCCGCCAAGAGGTGGTGGCCTCGATAATATCAGGTGCAGGTGATGAGACCACTTTACTCTTGTTCCTGGGATCCAGTTTGCTGTGTCTTAGTCCTGCAGAAACCACTGTTTGCAAGGCTGTGTTCATCATTCCATAGGACTGATGGGTATATTGTAGTAATATATATCTATATAATGTTTCACCAGAATGTAGACTGTTTATATTGAGTCTCTTATTATCATCCTCTGCCCCAACTTTTGTTTCAGGGTTCCTTTCCCTGGCACTGTTGGCAATGACTGTTCACCAACAGCTATCTTTTTAAGGTGTAAGTTCCTCCTTAGGGGGTGAATAATTAATTTTATGTTGCTACACATTACTCAAAAGTTAGGTTGAGTGTTTTGGTTGCCTCAGTATTTTGGCAATGATACACCTTGGTTGTGGGGTTGACCTCTGATCCCCACAAGTTTCTGCTTTCCCCCTTAGAAGGAACATTGCATCCCCTCTAAAGGGAGTAAGGGGTGGGCAAGGGTCATTGTTTTGCAGTGGGTTGATACATGTACAGGAGCCTGATGGATTCACAGTGTCGTGTATGCGCCTGTGATGTTAGCTGAGGGAAGCTGCTGAGGTGTTTTTCTGAAAGAGGTATTTCATTGATTTAACTTTAATGTTAACTTGTTTATCAGTTCTGCTCCTTTTTCTTTCTTTTTGTATTTCATTTTATCTTTTTGCTTTCTTTTTCTTAATCTATTTATTTATTAACATATTTCTTCATTAATTTTTCCTTCCAACAGCAAGCCTGTTAGCTATACATGGTGGGTCCCATTGAGATCTACCTCTCTCACCCATATACCTAGCCATTCTATTCTATATTTTTCCTTTACAGTTCTCGAATCAAGGACAATAACAAGTTAGATGATTTAATATTATATTTTAATATCTTACTCATAATTTTTTTCCAGTGCCCAGAAAGTGTTTGGGACAAGATCTTTGAGGTGAATGTGAAAAATGCACTCCAGCTTACACAGCTAGTTGTACCCCACATGCAGAAGCAAGGAGGAGGTGGAGCTGTAGTTTACATCTCATCAATTGCTGGATTTCAGCCTATGAATGTAAGTTTTATCCTTTTCAAATATTATTTAATTTCGAAGTGTGGTTATAGATGGCATTGGTAAAGTTCACCTCCCCCCCTTTCCACAGTCTAAATGTTTTTGTAAATGTCAAGTACAGTATGTGACCTCCATTCCTCTACCTACAAATTTCAAATTAATACTTTATCCAAAGCCTTCTCCCCACTCTTTAAGTTTCATTAGAAGCAAACTAAATAGAATTCCTAAAATAAAATGTTAAGCATAAAGAAACATTTCAACTTAATTTTATTTATCTTATTTAATAAATAACACAAATTTCAGAAAACAATTATGGAAAGCAGTGTTCATGAAACAATTAGTTTGTTTGGGGAGCTGAGAAGTATTGTACAGTGTGTTAACTAAAAACCAGTGAATTATCCTTTTAATTAAATTTTTTATATGCAGAGAGGTACAAATATATGTGTGTTGTTATAATTAATAACTTACAAACTACTGTAAAGATAATGGAACCATAAGGTGAACCATGAAGTCATATACAGTATTACTTTTATATTATTGATTTGTTCATTGAAAGTTCTAAGCAAATAATTAGTGGCATAACTTCACTGTGTAATACTGTACAATCAGTCTTGTAACCTCTGTATTACAGGGATGGTATTAGGTTGTGTGTGACCCCATATCCTTAGTCTCACTTAGTCAAAGGTTAGCTTTCTCTCTGTTTATGGCTCAGAAGGAACAAAACCATGAAAATCACATTGTAGAGCCTGATGATGGATTGCATGTATGTGTGTGTGTATATTTCTGTCCATGCATGCATACAGGTGCGGCATCAGAGACAAATAAACATTTGTATAGTGTTTTTCTTTGGTTTTATTGTTGCAGATGCTGGGAGCATATAGTGTAAGCAAAACAGCCCTCCTTGGGCTAACAAAAGCTGTGGCACAACAAGTTGCCTTTGACAATATTCGAGTCAACTGTGTTGCCCCTGGTATTGTGAAAACCAATTTCTCAAGTGCGGTAAGGTTTTATTTGTATCAAGAATAATTGTGTCCATTAATTTTTCACGATGCATGTTTGTTGTACTGTATTATTGAGCATATTTATGCTGTTTCTTCCAAAGGTACAGTAATTTTCAGTGTTTTGTCATGATCACAGTGCAGTTAGGCCGGTCACATATAGTATGGCACTAACGTTTCAAGGGTACATGTACAGTACACCATTATCACGTAGAAAGGCATATGTTGGATATCGAGTATTACAACAAACCTCACAGACTTTGAAAGGGAGATAAGCAATATGCCCATGCATTCAGCACTAGAGCCAGATTCCTGTAATTTCATTGTTTATAAAGTAATACAAAATGCCATTTGGCACATCCCCACTAATTGGAATATGGAGAAAAATCCTGGGAGATAGATTATAAAAACTGCAAACGTCTCCCCACTAACATCCTACATTATTATGAATTTTAAAAGGGTACCAAAAAGCCAACTTACTAGTTTATGGAAAAGAACAGGCATGCAACAAAATTATAGATGCATTAGAAATAAACAAAAAAGCTGATGTCATATATGCAGATTTTGCAAAAGCATTTGGTAAATGTTACCATGCAGTAATGACCCATAAAATATCACAAGGTATAGTCCTCGCACCATTACTATTCCTAATCCTCATGGAACAGAGGATTAGTGTTTAGACAACATTTCCTTTCACCAGATTGTCTATAAGGCTGTTTACCTAGCAGTAAATAGGTAACTGGAAGTTAGAGAACTTCTTGTGGGTTGTAATGGGTATTCTGGGGAAGGTAAGAAGTTGGTCTTAGGGGGGACCTTGATAAGCTTACCAGGCTTCCAGTCCCTGACTATGGCAAACCAAGACAGATGGAAATCTCAGTTTTGTGTCATCCTTCACAAAGTATGACAATTATGACAGTAATGGTCTTCCGGTGGACATAGAAAACAATATTGTGCAACAGTGGTGAATTCCAATTACTTTTATATGGAGAAAATTAAAAATATAAAACGAGTTCAAGATATACGACTCGGATTTCTTAATAGAAAGGAGTGGCCAGGTCAAAGATCTTGGAATAATAATATTAGAAGTTAACACTTTCAGCCCGGGCATGACGCAGCATTGCGTCATCCGTTTACTGTCGGTAATGCCGGGGATGACGCAGCATTGTGTCATCCACTTTAAATAATCGCCAAAAATCAGGTTTTTATCCAATTTTTTGGGGACTGGTTTTAAAATGCGCGCCGATGTCTTCCCATTTTCTTTGTTGAGCCTCGTGGCCCTCAGGCGGCTTGGCACACGCCGTGGGCCCATTGTTTTTGCTCCACTGTTGTGACCAATGTCGCCTCCCCTTGCATCTCAAACGTGTGAACATTTCGGCTATTTTCCGTGGCTATATTTCTTACTGCGGCTTTAGAAACTATCTACGCTTACTCCACAATTGATAGTGATCATGAACAAGGCCCTTCCAGGAAGAAAATTGCGAAAGAAAGGCTTGAAAAGGGCGGGAATTGGGAGTGTAGCTGGAAGGCGTCTGCGCGCTCACTTGTGGCTAACCCATGGCCCGTCTTCAACTCATCGGCGGTTGGAGCGTGACCAGGATTTTTTATTTTATATGCTAATGTTCCTCTAGAGAATTCTATTGCGAACCCGTTGAGACCAAAATGAAAGACCTAGGACGAAAATTGAGGTGACCAGAGTGAAAATAGTGAAAACATTTTATCGCGTTTGCGAGCTCCGGGGTAACTCGTTCGCACTTTCTCTGTTTGCTGCAGGTAATTAGCCCGGCTTTTGGAGTTTATATGCATTTAGTGCTGTAGAGAATTCTATTGCGAACACAATGATACAAAATTTAATCTCGTAGGACGAGAATTAAGGTGACAAAGTTGAAGAGAGTATACACTTTTCAGAATTTACGCGCGCTCCCGTGACACCCTGGGTCCCATATCGCACAGTTGAGGGGTGGCGCGCGGGGTACGCCAAAATGTTAAAAAATCAATAGCAATGGCAATGTAACTCATCCACCTGTATGCTCCAACGTCAAATGTACAGAGAATTCACACTAATGTGATATATATCAATGAGAAAATCAACTGGAGTTCTGGGGTGACTCAAACCTGTGACTGTGAAAATCCCAGCCACTGACGCTAACCACTGGACCACCCTGACTTAAGTCATTCAACCAAGTTTCTACTGAAATCACATACGTTGAAGTGTACAGTGGATGAACTATGTTGCCTACACCCGGGTGCTTGGGGGTCGTATGTAAAACTTGGACTGACTTTAAGAGGGGCCTCCAGATGTTCTGTGATTTCAGTATAAATCTGGTTGTATGACTTAAGTTAGGGTGGTCCAGTGGTTAGCTTCAGAGACTTGGATTCTCTTGGTCGTGGGTTCTAGTCACCTCAGAGCTCCAGTTTATTTTCTCATTGATATACTATATCACATTAGTGTTATTTCTCTGGATATGAGAAGTCCAAACATTCAAAGAGGACACCAAAGAAAACAGCAACAGGTAGGAAAATGATGGGGGTAGATTATGAAACATTAAAAAAAAGGGTATGTCACATCAGTGAAGTTATTCTTCAATGCACTGGTATTATTTTGAATGGAGAACAATATTAGGAAATTTTTGCATCCCATTTCAAGGTTGGCAAAGTTACAGTGCTAAAAAAGAAATAAGATCTTTTATTCCCCTTATAGACTAGATTAAATATTTACCTAATATTTAGGGACTATTTTAGGGACCACCTAAAAGCACTTTAATTGTACTCCTTGGAACAGAGACAAAAGAGACCTCTCACTCAATACTTTTTACATATGATAATCTGGAAATTCAGGCCCTAAACCTGCATAATAAAATTGCTACATACTGGAGTGAGAGAGAGATGGCAGAAAATTTTAAATACTGTAAATTCAAGGAAACGTTGGGGCATCATAGGCACATTACTGAGCTGTTACACAGTCTCCTGCTTACATATATAAGAAACATCACCAGAATGACAGTGATGTTTGTCATTCAATGAAGTCTAGTAATCAACTACATATCAACAGCTATTGGTTGAAGTTGTAGAAAGAGGCAGTTAACTGTTTTGCTGACTACCTGTCCCTGAATGAGAAATTGAAGAGGATTGAGGAGATGGCTTGTGTTGGAAGGAAGGAAGGAATTCAAGGGGCATGGAAGAAATGCAAGGGGCATTGTTATGAATGCATGGTTCTTACACCCTGCGAAGCATTATTCCCTATATCCTGTGGATTCTCTTTGACATTCCTTACCTGCTTATCATCATCTCCCTTTCCTTAACACAAAGTCTATTGTACCATATTCAAAGGTTTGTATCTCTTGGCTACTCCACAACTTGGCGAGTCAGATGTATACCCTTGGGCACATTACTTATGTAAATTTGCTACTTGTATGGTATTCTTTTTGATCATGTGGGAACATCTGGGGTAATTAGTCAAAGCTTGTTTCTTTCATTTTCTACTGTGTATCTAAGTGTGTGTTAATGCACTTATTTTAACTTTTCAGATAACACAACACCCAGCAGTGTATGAAAAGATTTTGGAATCAATTCCTCTTGGAAGGTGAGTGACAGTTAATTTAAATAAAATTAAACAAAAATTCACTTTATATTTTCATCCAGCTTTATGTAATGAATCCTCAGTGTTCCACAATAATTGGGACTAGGCCTGTTCTGAACTATCAAGGTTTCAAAGTCGTTTAATTGGTTTATGTCTTATTGCCAAATATTTAAGGGCTTTCGTACTGCTAATACAGTAGTATAACACATACAAATAATGTATTTTGAATTTGAAATAATAAATTGTGGACAAAAAAATACATTTTCTGAGTTTGTGCCCTCAGATACAGGTGCCAGGCCACAAGATGGGGTTAAAGCCAGAGGAGAATATTCTTAATATCCTCCATTAAGAAAGCTGCTTGATATAAAGCAAAAGCCAGAAACAAACCACCAGATTCCAAATAATAATTGGGGTTGTCAGGACAGTAAATTGTAATTGTACAAATACTGAGATAGCAGTCACCTGACAATCACCAAATGGAAGCACGAGATACACATCATTACCAGGAGGCTGGCACCCTCACACGTACAAGTGGACTGCCAGGTAGAATGTATCTGGTTTTACAGACTTTATTCAGTTAAGTTTAATAGCTTTCCCTTAAGTCTTCACCTCAATGAAGGAATGTGGTGCTGGTGATGCCGGACTGGCTCGGATTTTGCATATACCACTTGAAGTCTCAAGGTTGTTGTGTGCAGCCCCCTACTGTGGTTGGAGATGGTTTTATATACTAGGTTGACCTTACTTTCCCTTCTGGCTCTGTCATGGGATTAGCTTGCCTCCTGTTTTCATCTGATCTTTGCATGGTTATCTTGAGGTTATCTTGAGATGATTTCGGGGCTTTTAAGTGTCCCCGCGGCCCAGTCCTCGACCAGGCCTCCACCCCCAGGAAGCAGCCCGTGACAGCTGACTAATACCCAGGTACCTATTTTACTGCTAGGTAACAGGGGCATAGGGTGAAAGAAACTCTGCCCAATGTTTCTAGCCGGCACCTGGGATCAAACCCAGGACCACAGGATCACAAGTTCAGCGTGCTGTCCGCTCGGCCGACCGGCTCCCTACCGGTGCCACCAGTCCCCATCCAGAACTCAAGTAGCTAATCAGTATTAATTTTAGCAATACACTGCTCACAGCTGTCATCTGGGTTATTCAGTTTGCATCCATAGGCCCTTCGGTCTATCCCCCATCATTCCTTTTTTTGGGGGGTTCAGTCCTGTAGTGGCATCCCTGTCCATCTCTTGACCTCTTTACAGACATATTTGCCATGAGATGGCATGTTTGTCTCCAACCATCATCATGTCAGTCATGCTGCTAGTTGCCAGTATTGGGGCACATTAACAACATCAGGTAATTAAAGGCAGTGCAAATGTCAGTTCGGGGCATTCCTCTCCCTTGGGGCTTGGTGATTTGGCAGCTCTCGGGCAACTATTTGATGATGTTGATCTCTGGCCATAGCACTTTTTTTTTATTCTCAGGGTTTAGTTTTCTCAAAGCCCTTCACATTTGAAACATCTTCAATATTCTCACAGCAGGTTTCTTATTTTACCATCTCATTTTGACGGGATGGTTAGTGGACAGTCCCCTTATTATGGATATGTGGGACTTTGGTCTATCCCAATGGAATACTTTTGCCTCTGTGTAGGAGTTTAAGCTTCCTTCCTATGTGTCCTTGTATATGTGGCTCCATTTTCCAACAGGAAAGCTTTTGAGTCGAATGCAGTGCAGGCTAGGAATCAGAGAAAGATGATTTAACTCTTCCTCCAAATTAAGATGTTTCTCTCAATGATGGAGAAATTGCTAGCTCTCATGTGTCCTGTCTTCCCCTACTTTTGTTGCTGTAAACCAGTTCCATCCCTGGACCTGCAGCTTTTCTAGATGATTACCAGCCAGACTTAAGTTGACTTCCTCTAATATCTCTGCCAGTCTTCATGTCTACAGTTTTTTGGGCAATTGTAACTGTCTTAGTCTTAAGGGCTTTCTTGACAATGACGGTCTACTTCTCGATCGTTTTCTCTTTTTCTAGTAGAACGTTTTGAGTTTAACATTCTTATCCATGAGAACCTGCACTTGCTTCTTCACCAGGATTAGTAATGCCTTTAACTTAAGACAGCTTCTGGAAGTTTCCTTCAATGATACATTGTCACACCCTAACACCAGGTAGACTATACTTCACTGACAGACACGTCCACTTGTGGTGATGCCTATAACCTAGACAAGAAGCTATCACTTGAAGCATGAGCCTACTGCAGATGATCATTTCAGGATCAGGGCCAATTGGTTGTCTGAGAAGCCACAGAAGGAGTGAGTCAGGGAATCCCTGGTTACCTTCTGTTTACAGAACCTTTGCCATCATTTGGTGGGTGGTGTGGGTAGTGACCAGGCAGGCAACTAGCAGTTGGTAGTGAGCAGTTCTAGGAATTTTCTTTGAAACCAAGTATTGTATGGAGGTGGTGTTTTGAGTGTAATGGAATGTTCATTCTAATGGCCTATCAAGACTGGAATGAACATTCTCCAGTTTCTCCCTTTCCTTATTATGACTCATGAGGGATGGTTTGAACAGACCTCCATCTTGTCGAGGAAGAGAAGTTTGCACTGACTCTGGCTTGAGACTGCTGTGTTTCTAGAAGAGTGAGACACTTGCCTAAGAGACTGGCTGAGTGATTTTAGCTTAGAAAGTCACCACATCTCACTGTTATTCTGTTAACTAGATTTGCACTGCAGGTACTATTGTGTAAATTATACCACTGTCGACCCTACTTTTGTTTTATGTTTTATATTACTGTATACATGTACAGTAATTGGAAGAAAACTAACTACTTCATATTCATTTTGGTAGTTAAATTTGGCAAAGTTATTTACTGTATAAAGCAGTACAGTATGTTATTTCAAAATTTAGTTTTACAGTCTCACAAAGCCACCACCACATATACATTAGCATCTTACAACATTTCCTTTAAATTTATCACATGTTTGTGTCAAATGCTTGCTACTCCATGAAAATGAATTCTAAAGAAAGGTCTTTATTTTTATTCCCATGCAGGGTTGCAGACCCGAAGGAGCTGGGAGGCATAGTGTCTTTCTTGTGTAGCAGCGATGCATCATACATCACTGGCGAAACGTTTGTGGTTGCAGGTGGCATGCTTTCACGACTATAATGATGCACATTGTTATGTGCAGGGAGGCAGTTGGAGTTACGAGAACATCATCATGTCGAGGATTGGTGGGGAAATAGCACAAAGTGGTGATACCCGTATAAATGCCATAGTCTCTGTACTCTAATAAACCCAGTGTACCTTGTATATAAATAAATAAATAAATATTGGGATAATCAGTTTTCACATAATATGGTGTTTGGCTTTTAGTTAATAGATATGCCTAATAGTATTTGCAATTCTTAAGTCATTTAAACTTTGGGTTTTATATATGTTAAGCATGTTTGTTCTACAATATATATAGTTTAGTGAAAATTCTATTATTTTATTATAGGAATTAAAATTTGTTTAGTTATATACATTCATTCTATGTAGGTCTGGAAAAAATAAACATTACTGTATTTGAAACAATTTTCACAAATTTTCTCAACGCACGCGGCAAATTCTTTAGCTATTTCCAAAAGCACAGTCAATAACTAAGCATAATTCTTCATTTATAATTAGAGTTTAAATACAGTATCTGGTTCCTGATACTTGTAGGATTTGATTAGCTGATAAACAAGATGCTTTGAAAATATTTTGTTTATATTAGTATGTGATACAATTAGCTGTATTTGTACAGCTATGTACAAATACATAATAGTACACAAATACAAATACATATTTGTACAGCTATGTACAAATACACAAAGCTGTATGTTTGTAGGTGTGTTATTAATAGGTGAAATGTGTATACTTGCTACTTGTTATTCTTGATAAATAGTTCTATTTTGTATAATTGATCTGTAAATAAGATTACTAAAGAGAGTAAGGTTTAAACATATGTAATTGTGTTAATGATAAAGTGTGGTTTAATAAAAATATATTACATGAGCTGTATTTATTTACAGTATTAAGATCAATGGATAAACTAGATGCAGTGTTTCAAGTCATAACTGATAGAGGGAGGTCTTTAGTGTGCTAAAAAGTGAGATGGAACGGGCAAGGAATGTACTCATCTAGTTGTGCTTGCGGGGGGGTTGAGCTCTGGCTCTTTGGTCCCAGTCTAGAATCAATGTAGGGTCTCAGGCTGTACAGATTTGCCTTGACCCTGGATTGTATAATGGACACAATCAGGGGTAACGGTAAACAATTCAGCTTAAAGAATATTTAATATTGAGAATTAAAAATTGAATAATTTATAATTGTATTATATTGACAAAATTATTTGCAATTAAAATAACAAATCAAGACAAAGCTTAGTAACTAGGCAGCAATGACTATAAAAGTGAACTTTTTTTCCTTTAAATATGTGCCAAACAGTATATTTTTTTGTGTTTTTTATTATTGCAAGTTATCACAGAAAATTTTCAAATAAGAATTGTTTTGCAGTGCTAAACAAAAATTATATATATATAAAAAATGTATCCAAGTTTTCTGCCAGTTAGAAGAAATTTAAACAATTTCAAAGCTAAATTATATTTTGTTATTGTGCAGATCTCAAAAATAAAGTATATAAGAAAGAGAAAGGCTTTCAACATGCTCATCTAAAAAAAAAAATTGAAAGAAAATTTGATCGTCTGTGATCTCTGCCAAATTGGTCTCTGCCTTTTTCAGTGTTATAGGAGCAGCAAATGGCTCCTCTTATCACTTGGGTGCCCATCGAAGTACTGCATCCCTTTCCTCCCAATGCCAAGCTTATCTCAAACATTTTTTTCTCCATACTACAGTACTAAAGACTACTGATCTACACTCTGTAATCCTTCATATAGAATAGGGTAGCAGCACATTGCTGTAATTACCTAAGTGTAGTTACAGGATGTGATCACCTCTTTCTTCTATCTTCTATCTTTCTATCTAGCATATTTAATGACTAACTTCTCCGGTCGCGGGGAAGGGTTGCGAAAAACCATGCAGATGACTAAAATCCTAGACGAGGTCTCCAGGACATCCAATGAACATCTTGACTCTTGGTGGCGGAGGGGGCCAAATTGAAAAGAATTTTTTCAGTATCAGTGGTTAACAAATGAAATGCACGTGAAAAGTGCTGTGGTGGAGGCAGACTATACACAATTTAAAATGTAGATATGAAAGAGCTCAATAGTCTCAGGAACCTGTACATTAGTACACTGATAGTTGAGAGGCAGAACTGAAGAGCAGAAAGAGTGGCTTGAAGAAGTTAAAGTATAACTACAAAGAAAATTACTATCGCTTCCCATGGAAGAGATATGCAACATTATCTGTGATGAAAAGCTCTGAAGACGTAGAACAACTTTTTATCCCTTATCAACTTGTGTACAAGTTAGAAACCGAGCCGCAGGGACGTCGATCCCAGAAATCAACGCAATGTAACCACAAGGTATTCCCATATAAACATCAAGTCCTTTGCAGGTCCAAATGCCAAAACTCTTAAAATTTAAAATCTAGCTTGAAAAAATTATTATGACAAATGGGGGAGACGTTTGATAAGCCGCCGGCTTCCTGTCCTCATCGAGGCCACTAGTGTTAGTGCCCGACAGGTAAATTCAGGTTGCATGAGGTGAATAATAATAAATTCATTGTATCGGGGGACAGGTAGCCAGTGTGTATTCATACACGTTAGGTTTGTAACCTAATTGATAGCAAACTCTCCCCCAAAGGTGGAATTACTGACCCCGCCCAGGATGCAACCCCACAACGAGCTGACTAACTCCTGATTACCTACTCCCTGCTAGGTGAACAAAGGCACTAAGTAAAGGATATATGCCCAACCATTTCTGTCCCACCTGGGATTCGAACCTGGGATTGTCGATTGGGCGTCGAGAGCGAACCCGACTGTACAATTGGGACCCTCAACCTTCTGGAGATGACAGCCGACATACGGTCATTCCATTTCCCAAATCAGAAATGCTTCAAAACCTTCCTAACTATGTTATTTTTATTATGTGCAGCAAAGAGAGCTGAAAGGAATCCAGGTAAATGGAAAATTAAACCATTAAATATAAAAATATTAGAGTTTTTTTAAATGTGAACATGACTCCTCCGTGGCAAGAAGAAACCTCGGCAAGTCAAGTAATGCCTTCTTGAATCTAACAATAGAGGCCTATATGGCATGTTATAAGCCAATTAACAACTAGAGGCCTCTCATTTTGACATTTAAACACGACGCCATCAGCTGGGGCCGCAGTGCGGCCATCAGCTGACTGATCACTTGTGCGCAAGAAAAAGTAGTTCTATATTTCCTCATCAATAAATGCAATGCCAGGAAACCCTTTATCTACCTAAAAATCTACATACTGATATAAATTTAAATATACATCAGCATCAAAACCCATCATGAATACTTAGAGCAATCAATGTGAAAAATAATAGAATAATCAGAGATATTTGATAATGATATTTGACAAGTCAATTGTAGGCTTATATACTGATATAATTGTATTGATAGATGTGTAATGAGTTGAGTAGTGTGATGAGTATATATATATTGAAATTGAAATAAGTTTATTGAGGTAAAATCCACACAAAGGGATGATGTAGCTCAAGCTATTCTCACCCCGTTCAGTACATCGTGTTAATGCATACATATACACACATCACAAGCAATAAACGTATTACCTGAACATTCTGAGAGATAAACATATACATTTCCTCGTATAGATATATATATATATATGGTTGTGTGAGTGTGGAGGAGCGCATGCGCGGGGCGTGCGTGTGCAGGCGGGCGGGCCGGGCGGCCACCACTCGCCTCCTCCACCCAGCACCGGCCGCACCTCCAGCACCGCAGGTCAGTCCCTCCACCGGTCTCTACCTCCTCTTCCCTCACCTCCACAGCCCTACACCTCGGTACCTGCTGCTGGAGGATCACCCACCTCCCTTATGACTTGTATATATTGCTCGTTATAGTGTAGTAGTTATGTTAAATTAGGTTTAAAGTGTGGCGGTGGGCGCCGGTTGGTGGTGGAAAATGGCGGCGATTGTTGTTAACCGGCTGGTGCTTTACAGGTCCCCGTGAAGCTCGCCACCATGTATGCTGCCAGGCTCTCCCTCGCTGCCTCCAGGACTGTTGCCGTGAGTCTTAACCCCGTCCTCGTTATCAGGTGTTGAGGCGTTTGCCATAACCGAGATGGTGCAGTAGTTCTGGTGCCGTTCTGAGTTCCATTGTGGCAGCTTACCCGGCCTGTGTGTGGAGAGTAGGCCTAATAGGTCGGGAAAAGCTCGCTAAACGGGTGATTTAAATGGTTACTTGGGTGCCATGAGTGAACCGGCGAGTTGGGCTACGGTGTTGGGGGGAGGGGGGTTAGAGTGCTGGGAATGCACAGTTAATTTAAGACACTTAGTAACATAAATGAACAGGGATTGATGGAATATAATCGTTTTTTAAATTATTGAACCAATGAAAGGTAAATGTTAAGCCAACAAACCAGTGTCTATTGGCTCAAGAAGATAACCAGTATCAAAATGGGAATGTGAGGGAAGTATGCACAAGTCCATGATACTTGAGCAAAAACATTTTTTTGGGGAGCGGGAGGGGGGGGGGGAGGTTGCTGCAAGATAAATTGACAAGTTCAGGCGGTGCCATATAATGCAATGAATGGCCCATGTCAATATGCCTGGTCAGATCTAATAATTTTTTCTTTATTATGCACCCCATACCTATCCTGTGGGTGGTGTATAGGATTAGGCACATAATTGGTTCAGGAACTGAACCCTCTAGTTCGTTTAGCTAAGCAAATAAACTGGATCAGATGTAATAACCCTCAAAATAGGTCCTTGGACCTCGTAAATGGGACTAAGTTTGGCTAGAGGATCAATTAAAGCCTATGAAGGTGTGCCATCAAACAGGCAGAGACTTCCTTCAGACCCTCACACCAAACCTTTGTAAATGTTACTTTAAATTTAATGTTTTTAGTGTTTGCATTTGGGGACAATTTTTTTGTAATTTGCCTTTCATTTTGTTCTTTAAGGATACAGAATTTTGTAGTGCTATGTAGAGGGCTATGGTCGTGCCTCATGGGTGTTTGAATTAGACGCAATAAAGCCCATCTTTAGTCAAACCTCTGTCATTGACCTCCAGCAAGGTCTTGGGAGTAGCTGGGGGAGGGAGCAAGGTCCATTATTGCAGATATTGTCTGGTACCGAATCCTGGTGTTAAAGAGCTGCTGCCCAACAGGTATTGTTGTAAACTTGTAGAGGTATATTGGGTCATTTATCCCGAGAAGTGTAGCTCCTGGAACCTGCTCGACCAATCGCTTGCACATTGCCTGGGGGCAAAATACTTGCTGGTGGATAGTTAAAGCTGTGGGAGTTTGCAGGACATTTCCCCATCCCTTGTCCCAAATGAGGGGATGTAAAACTAGTATTCTCCACTGCTCTTGGCCAAAGTCAGTGGGTAAGAGGTTGTATTAAGCACTTGAAATGGCTATAGTACAGAACTAAGGGTTTTAATTCATTAGCATGAGTACTTGTGAGCACGAATCACACATGGTAATTTCTTGGTACTGGTAAATCTATCTTGCAGCTCCTTATTGCACAAGTTTCATCATACTTTCAGAATAGGCCTGTATTTTGTGTATTTAACATGGCAAGCTCTACTTACCCAGAGCTGGTATGGTGAGAAACTAGAAACCTCATCCAAGGTACTAGCCTGATTGCCAATAAAATTATGAATTTTTTAAACTAGTATCTGATGGTGAAGCATGTCTTTTTATTAAAAAAATAATTTAATTAGTATTGGGTAATACTGGTTTAGGTATCTTTAAATTGATGAAAATTTTAACTTAAAATATTACCAATTCAAAAAAAAATTCCCCAACATGTGAAAACTTGTTAGCTTGTGTGCAATACAGGGTTAAATGTGGAAATGCTCTAGTGAAGATATTTGTAAGGGACTGGAAATTCATCTCTTCACTGTTGGAACTAGAAAGTTTGGATGGTTTTTAATGTTGACTAATTTCTAATATACAAAATGATAAAACCAAGGGCAGGAGGAAGGCTTTGTGGTTCTAGCCTTGAATTAAAGTTCACACAAGGAGGCAGATTTATAATAAAAACACTAGGGTGTCTGGGAGCTAATTGTATTAACAGTACAATAATTCATTTAAATTTTGGAGTATGCCAATGGCAATAGTTGGTGTAATAGTTGCATTGAAGTAGTGCATCACAATTAAGTAGCTAAAGTTTGGCAAGTTTCTTCTGTGCAGAAGTGAACCTAGGTGTTGTACTGTTAATTTAACAGTATATCATAAATTAATTGCAGCCATGTCCTGTGGTTACTGGGTGTATACAACTTTGAGTTTAGTACTATAATTTTTTTTACAATGTAGAATTCAGTTTAGTTTTGTACAAAATTTGTGCCAGTGCATTATTGTTACTGCTGGTGTTACACGGTAACAAATTTGGTTAAACTTGGCATCCATATCTTGCCTTTAGTCTTGCATGTTGCAGAATTATATTTACATTAGCAGAGTTTGAAAAGTCCAATTTATTTTGCAGGTCCGGAGTCAAGTTGTGGCCCGCCCATTGGCTGTGGCCCCACTAACACGCAGCTTCCAGACGACCACCACGTCACAAGATATTGACTCTGCTGCAAAGTTTATTGGTGCTGGTGCGGCCACAGTCGGAGCAGCTGGCTCTGGTGCTGGTATTGGATCAGTTTTTGGATCCCTCATCATCGGCTATGCTCGTAATCCCTCTCTCAAACAGCAGCTGTTCTCTTATGCCATTCTGGGATTTGCCTTGTCTGAGGCTATGGGTCTCTTCTGTCTTATGATGGCCTTCTTACTGCTGTTTGCCTTCTAAATAATAAGTGGAGGAGGGACGCCCAACACGATCGGGCAGTGGTATTGCTGGATCAGTGATAAGATGTGCAAACCATATCAATGGGCTGAGACGAACATCTTATTTATACCGGTGTGGATGTCATCTTAAAGCTGTCAGCTTTGCCTTTAGGTTTGGAAAGTGAATGTATATAAGGACCAAGATTTAAGCTTGTCTTGTTGGTACAGATTTACTTGAGTAGGCAATGTCAAAACTGTTCAGCTGTTGCCTGGCGAGTTACACAAGGAACCCCTAATTGTGTACAATTCCAATGTATAGAGAATTTATAAATAAACAACAAACTTTTGCAATGTTTTCATAACCTGTTTAAATTACAGCAGCATGGTTTAAAAATTGAAGGTTTAATGAATTGTCAACTGGGATATTGCAGAATGAGCCTAATTTAAGTATTAAATTCTCGATAATGTTAATGGTTTAAATTGTCTACCGTAATGCAAAAACTGCATAAATTTAGGGCTGTGCTAAAAGAATAAAGCACAAGTGGTTGGACAATATCTTTTCACCCGTCTCATCCCATATCCTGACCCTTTGAAGTGTTAGTGCAGTTATGACTCCTGATTGGTCTCCATCCCCTCCTCCCCCCACGTTTTTTCACTACCTGATAGTTACTTAACTTTGATTGCTTGCTCAAAAAGAGCTTTGGAAATTTATGAAAGGGTTAAAGATTTGAAATAGTGCTATCCGTGTACTTGTCTTTTTGCCAATACAAAGTTTACAGCAACTTTGCAGTCCTATGAATTAAATCTTGCTATATTGCTTGAAATGTTATTTGTACAGATACATGTACACAATCCCTAAGCCATTTACACCATATAAAAAAAATCCCTTGCCACTAAAGCATGTACAGTATACCAAAACGTGTACCGATTTTTAAATGTTTGAAACCTGCACATCTCAAGTAATGGAGCAAATAAGGCACAAGATGTAGCGAGGTGGGAGTTAATGTTAGGCAAGTGGTTCTAGCAGACGACGACGGCGGCGGCGGCACTTGCAGAAACTAATTGAGGGACTGAACCCACTCCTATCGGCTCGCTCTACCCGACACAAGAAACCACTGCGACATCCTCTCCCCGAGCGTTGCCCCAAAGGCGGGAGGAACTGTATTACTGTAATTAGGAAAGAGGTAATACCAGCGTCCCTAGAGACATCTGAAGAAAAACTAGGAAGTGAATGCTAGGCAGAAAAAGGTAGAGAAAGAATGCAAAACCTTGAAAATATGTAGTGTTTCTGGAGCCACTTCAGATTTTTTGTATATAATTCATTGTGGGAGAACAGGAAACCAGTGTTCATACACATTTTGGCTTTTATCGTGGCAACCCCCCTTCCCCCAAAGGTGGAATTACTGACCCCGCCCAGGATACAACCCCACAACGAGCTGACTAACTTCTGGGTACCTACTCACTACTACGTAAACAGAGGCTTCAAGTATGTTTGAGATGAGAAATACATCTCAAAGGGATAGAGTAGCTTAGGCTAGTTCTAGGTCCCTCAAGGGGCGCACAAATTCAGTGAGTACAAAGACAAATGAGACCCTACTCAGCAGGACTAAAGAGAAGCAATTTATTACAGGCGTTACGTGAAAGGAAATGTGCCCAACCCGTCCTCTACTCGGTCCATTCCATCAAGCGGTCGACCCCACAGACGCATTCATAAATTTTAACGTGCTGTTCATTCAAAACGGGAATGTTCTCTAATCTGAATAGTGCATAGGTTAGGTTAGGTTTTTAGGTTCTGTTGGTGATTATTTGTATTTGTAGTATGTAGATTTATGCGTTTTGTAGGGAAACTAGCTAATATGTATTTGTAGTACGTGGGTGACGCATTTATAGCGTTGTGGTTCGAACAAAATTCGTCAGTGAAGCACTGGTTCCGGAAGTGTTTGAACGTCAACAGTTGAGTCGTGTGTAAACCATTTTTTCATTTATTAACCGGATGGAGGTTTGGCGGGTATATGGAATCATAACATAAGAACAAAGGTAACTGCAGAAGGCCTATTGGCTCATACGAGGCGGTTTCTATTTATAACACCCAATCCCACTCGTATACATGTCCAACCCACGCTTGAAACAATCGAGGGACCCCCACCTCCTCCACGTTGTGGTAATTGGTTCCACGAAACAACCCTGTTACCGAATCAGTATTTATCAAGTCTTTCCTAAATCTAAACTTATCCAATTTATACCCATTGTTTCGTGGTATGTCTTGTGTTGATACTTTTAATACCCCATAACCTATGAATCGATAATTGCAAATAAAATTCGTCTTTATTTTTAAAAACAAATTAATAAACGAGTCGCAACATGGTTTTACTAATGGCCGTTCATGTTTACAAATTTGCTATCTTGTTATTCCAGCATAGTTGAGGCAGTTGATGGTGGTAAGGATTGTGATATTGTGTACCTTGACTTTAGCAAAGCTTTAGATACAGTGCCACATGAAAGACTGATTAAAAAGATAGAGGCTCATGGTATTGGGGTGCTATATTAAGTTGGATTAGGGCATGGCTATTCCAAAGGAAAAAGAGTTAGTAAAAATGGGGTTAAGTCAGAGTAGGATAATGTTGTAAGTGGAGTGCCTCAAGGCACTGTCCTGGGACCTCTGTTGTTTATAATATATATAAATGATTTAGATTCAGGTTTGAGTAGCAACATTTGCAAATTTGCCGATGACACAAAAATCGGTAGGGAAATTAACACGGAAAAAGACTCGCTACCACTTCAAGTTGATCTAAATAGGGTTTTGAAGTGGTCAAAAGATTGGCAGATGCAGTTTAATGCTGATAAATGTAAAGTTTTGAGGCTAGATAATGATGATAGAGTTACAAGATACGAGCTGGATGCAGGTGTTGAGATTGCGAAGTCGGATTGTGACTGGAATCTGGGAGTTATGATGAGTAAGAATTTAAAACCAAAGGATCAATGCATGAATGTTCGTAATAAGGCAAATAGGACACCGGGATTTATTAATCGAAGCGTTAGTAACAAGACACCTGGTGTGGTTCTTAAGCTATATCTTGCTCCCCATTTAGATAATGCAGTTCAGTTTTGGTCGCCGTACTATAGAATGGATATAAATTCACTTGAACGTGTCCAGTTCACTTGGACGGTTATCTTGAGATCATTTCAGGGCTTTAGTGTTCCCGCGGCCCGGTCCTCGACCAGGCCTCCACCCCCAGGAAGCAGTCCGTGACAGCTGACTAACACCCAGGTACCTATTTTACTGCTAGGTAACAGGGGCATATGGTGAAAGAAACTCTGCCCATTGTTTCTCGCCGGCGCCTGGGATCGAACCCGAGACCACAGGATCACAAGTCCAGCGTGCTGTCTGCTCGGCCGACCGGCTCCCAGAGCTCTACCGTCGCGCCACCGTCCACCCGAAGTGGCTGGGACAGAGCCTTGAGGCACTCCACTAACAACATTTTCCCACTCTGGCTTAACCCCATTTATACTAACTCTGTTTCCTTTGGTATAGCCATATCCTAATCAAACTTAATATAGCACCCCCAATACCATGAGACTCTATTTTATTAATCAGTCTTTCACGTGGTACTCTATCAAAAGTTTTGATAAAGTCAAGGTACACAATTAATGATATTGAACAAGCATCCAGCAGAGGCTTTGTTCCTTCCCTGGAACAAAGCCCTGGTCAGATTCACGATGCTTGTTCCAGGGGAGGACCAATATGGATCCTATTTTTCGTCCTACTTTGCAGCGTATTGAGCTGGAAACCGTTGCTCCCTGTTTGTGTTATATCTGATTTTTTAAAGAAGTGCTCTGGATCAATATTCTTCAAATTGTTCAGTATTTTAAAGGTTTCAATGGGACCAGCCCGTAGATCATGACTGGTGTTGTTAGCCCTGAGGCATTACATACATGGAATTAAAGAAAAAAACATGAGATTATTGGGTAAACTTAAGCTAGTTCTTGACCAATACTTCATCCCTAACTGAGGATAGTTTATTAACAAAATGTTATAAGGATGACGACTATCCTAGGATCGGATGTATCCCGGTTAAACAAAAATCGAAGAGATTGGACCCGTCTGATTAAGTGAAGTGAGTCGAAAAATGTTATGTCTAGTCTAGTGATGTCCGTCACACCAGCTCTGTCTAGGCCGGTATGCGTCGGACCCAATAAGTTAGATGGATTGCTTGGCTTCGTATTGGTTAGGTTGAAAGGCTGAGGAAGTGGCAACTAGTTTTACATATGTATCCCCTGACCCGGCTTTAATTAAACTTCGACTTTTATTTGAATGTGGGCATATAAATAAGTACTACTTATATTTGTTATAGTTAATTATCGGAATATCAATTTTATATAAATTTGAGTATATTACCTACGAACTTCACAAACATATGATAACTTGTTACCCTTTGTAAATTATTATATTAATAATTCACAATGAGTAGACCTGAGAATATATATATAAATAATATATAAATATTATATAATACGAAATTACTTAATGTACATACATCTCATGGTGTTAAAGAGAATAAAATAATCCTGACAGGTTGAGAGTCATCTGGAAGTCGAGGGTCTACAGCTGACAGTGTCAACACCACAACAAATGCTCCAGCTGACGCAGTTGCCTCGCTCCTATAATGCTCGACTTCTTCGCTGTAATAACCAAAGGTGGGCTGGTGCTGTGGTACTTCCAAGATGTGGCCCAGCAGCTCAAGACTTCTATTGACGCCATCAACGCCCTCATCAGGAATGTGGTGCTGCAGGTAATGCCTGGCGAGTCTCACTCTCGGTCCTTCACCTCCAATATTTTGCCATATGGAAGTTGAGTTAGATCATAACTTCTAATTATAAAAATAATATATAATCTGTGCACAGAGCAAGAGATTTAGAATATTTTCTATGAATATTGTCTTGCATAGGTACCCGCCGAAGCTATAAATGCCAAAACTCTGAGCTTTAAAATCCAGCTTAAAAAAAATATTAGTAAAATTCATACTCGAAATTCAGATTTTATTCGGGTAAAAGTACATACATAGATGATTTACGAACATAATGTTGGATTTATAGATAGAACTAGTACATACAATATCTAAAGGCACTAATACACATAGCGTTTCGGGCAAGAAAGCCCGAAAGTCGGGAGAAATGAGGGAACCTTTGACAAGCCACCAGCTTGCTATCATCGAGGCCACTATTGTTAGTGGCTCTCGTGGGGGAATCAAACACTATGCCCGGGGAATCAAAAGGTAGAACACCAAAGGTAAAGTAATTATGAGGAGAAAGTGCTAAGACATTATGACTATATAGCACTTGGAAGGGAAACGTTAGGATAAGGATTTAGGATAGGTCAGAAAGAAGGAATGTTGCCCAGCAACTTGGACTGGTTGGTGCAGCAATGGTCTCGCTTCCTGCAGGTCAGCATTCAATCCCTGATTCTCCAAGTAGTTGGGGAACCATTCCTTCCTTCCTTTCTGTCCGATCCAAAATCCTTATCCAAATTTCTTTTCCAAGTGCTATAGTCATAATGGATTAGTTTTCTCCTAATAATTACTTTTTCTTTAGGTTTTATCTTTTTCAATTTTCAAAATGGAAAAAAAAAATAATAGTTAAAATCAGTGTAAATGATGTACACTATATAAAAAAAGTGATGAGGTATTGTTTCACAGGCATAAGTAACAAACTACCATATACTGGACTTAAGGATTTGGAAATTATGATGATCATAAGGAAACCATTAATTTACCTCATTTTTTATTGTAAAAATTTTAATACCTAGTTGTATAAACGTAATAATTATTTGTAATATGCAGGGCGGTGTTTGAATATTAATAGATGGGTTGCCAGTCAGCCATCACTGCAGGATTGAAGGGACTGGGAGTTGTGGTTATGTATCTCCCACCAGAGTTGCTGGTCTCTGGCCACTATTGGTGGATTAAGAATATTTATATTAAGTTTATTGCAAAGCATCTTACATGAATCGAATGAGGAGACCTCTTAAATGACACTGCAATGAATACTATATATATATGAAAATTTGTGGAGATAATATATTTTATATTCCTCTACATTTCCATTACTATTGGCGAACTCTTCTAGTTCAAAATAGGGACCTGGTACTGGAATGTTCGATTCCCTGTGTATTTCCAGACACTTATCAACTAGGGATTTCGGAAACAGGTGCTATGTATCCCAATTTTTGGCAACACATTTCTTGGGAACTGCTGTTTGTCAAGGTGTGATATCAATATGTTGGATAGCATAATGTCTTGTCATATGCTAGTTTCATTTTCTATTGATTTGGAGATGGAACTTGGTTTTAATGTCTTAAGGCCAGAAACGGGGCCGAGTTCAATGCCAGTCTAGAGATATTATTTATTGGCCATAATGCGCCTTCTTAGGCATCTACTCCTGTGGCATCCTACAGTTTAAGAACCCAAAAGCTGTCAGAAAATTAGAGAACAAATTAAGATAATTATAACTCCTAAACTTTGGTCATAAAAAATATTACTTTCTGCAGATTTTCTTAAGACCCATCATTGAATTGTGGGAAAATAAATGTTAGAATAACTGTTATAAGAGATTTCTGCTAGATACTTTTGTGATTTCAATGATATTTTGTAATTTTAAATGTAGGCATTTTTGTGATTTTATTCTACTTTATGCACTGTGCAAGTGCCTAGTTTTTTATTAGGTGCCATTATCCAAAGACTTGGGGAACTTTACTCTAAGAATGACAAAGAAAAAAATGTTTATAGAAATTTAAGAGCCGCTTCCTTACTATTAAAGCTATGGTAAGACAAGTGAATATAAAATATCTTTCCTATATGAAATTAATGTATTGTATAAGACAGTACTGTATTGTACTGTATATGATTTTGAGTATCCAAAGCTGTATGATGCATAACAAATATTTTTCAGGAACGAGGAGGTACTGGATTATACTGTGCATGGGAACTTAGCACTCAAACATCAATTAGACAATGAGTTTGAATTGTTGTTCGTGGCTGTTTATCAAAATATATTACAGTTGTCGTATGTCGACAAATTCCTCTCTGACATTCAGCGAGAATTTCGTGAGCGATACAAAGATCAACTCCGACAGGGCCTCTATTACAAGGTACAGTACTATTAATTTCTTAATAGTATTAATAGTAATATTAAGTTTTATTAATATCTGCCAAGTTATTAATTTCTTCAGATACCAAGTAAACTAATTCCCCTATAATTCTCAATCTTCTCTACTACACTACCTTATATATAGGTACTACAATGATCTTTGTCCAATCATTGGGCACTGCAATTTCCTGCCACACCATCTGACGTACTTTACATTTAACGTTAAATCTATCGCCTTACACCAATACTTAACATAGTTATGACAACTTGGCAATTTAATTGCTGGTTAGAAAACTAATGGATAAAGTATATTAATTTAAAAAATGCTGTGGCCACCCCCTTTATGGGGAGCATTCAGGATGCAGTTAGTCGATGCTATAGAAAAAAGCTTTTACAAAAAAATATTTTTTTGGAGTATATTTTTTTAAAACTTAATCTAGGGACTTGAGACAGAAACATGGATTACCCCAGGGTCCCAGAGTGTTCAAGAATGTTTTGCAGTAAAAGGCCATTGAAATTTTTTCTTTATTTTGTGCACTTGTAAATGTTGCTTAACTTCTTGCTTTCTAATGTCTTTTTCATTTTTATTCTTCAGAGTTTTGACTTTGTGAGAGACTATGAGCAAATTCTTCGAATCGCTGAGCTGGAGTCAAAGATGGTGAAAGAAGAACCAAAGAAGCCCCGAACCTTCCAAGAGTCAAGCAAGTCTATGAAGACGGTAAACTCTATGATTAAACAGCGAGGAGGGGAGCAACCCAAAAAAGCCATAAAAAAGAAAGAGGGTAAGGAGAGAGAGAGAGAGTAATAAACTAACTATTTTGTGTGTGTGGTGAAAGGGCAAAGACTACATACAGTATTCTCATTTATCAAGACATGGGTATACAGTATTTTCCTGAACAGTTTGTGAATTAGTATGCTATACTGTATGTGTAATAATGTGCTTGATTTGAACATTTAACGTGCACATAAATCCTTTTATACAGGATCTCGTTAAATAAATTTCATAAAAAGTTTTCTTTTAAAAGTTCATATCTAACAGATGCACATTAGACAGTAGCATCTAAATAACTATAATTTACTGTTCAGATATTAATACTGACCCCCATTATTGAAGTCTCGGTATACAGTAAACCATTTATCATCCCTTGTATGATGACACATCTGCTCCTTGTCTTATTAATACCTATATCTGTAAAGTTAATAAATTAAGTAGTGGCTAGACAGCTATGCACCTTCATTATGCAGACATTAGATACTAGTGATTTTGGAGGAGATTGGGCTAATACCAATATTTATTGATATTAATTTATAAAGCTTCATCATGATGTCCTATTTAGTGTCTAATATCCAGTGTCTACCACTAGGCAACATATGGCTGTAAAAGGATTAATTAATTTTCTTTGATGGATGGTATTGTTTTAAGGGAGGTCATAACCTGTATAGTTTAACTGTTAAGGTGGTGGTGGTTGTTGTTTTAGATTCAGCTACTTGGAACAAAAGTTCCAAAAGTAGTACAGGCTATGGTGATCCCGTAGTGGACTTGCCTGGCACAGGAGCGGGGCTGCTCTAATTATAATATTACTGTTATGGGTTCTGTGGAGGCCTAAGCAGGCATAATGTGCTTATAATCTGGTGATGGGCTGCTGACCTACTTCTTTATTTCAGGTAAAGGGAAGAAGAGAGACAATGAATGCAATAATAATAGTAAGTAAATCAATTTCCTTTCCTTCCCCTTTGGTGTTCAATTTTATTCCTACGTTTTATAATTTCAGTGTTTTATTTGAGCTAAATTTGCTTCATGGTCATTGTATGTAAATAAAATTCTATTTTGTTGTTTAAGCATAAAATATGATAGAAAAATATACTTATTGCCCTAAACAGGATTACCGTTTTTAAAATGGAAAAGAACAATACAGTATATGAAAGAGATTTGACATTATTTAATTGAAGATATGTTATCACACAAATATCTATAATAAATGTTTAGCATGATCAGGGTTGTGTTGTATTTAGTTTATATTTTAATGTTTGTGTGCTTTTGCAGGTAAAGGAAGTCAAGTAGAAGAGGAAGAGGATGAGGAGGAGGAAGACATTAATAATGTTACCATTTCTGATGATGTAGAGGAGGTATGTAAGCTGCAGTAGATTGCTTTCAAGCTCAAATATGCTACAAAGGGCAATGGGCAGAGTTTCTTTCACCCTATGCCCCTGTTACCTAGCAGTAAAATTGGTACCTGGGTGTTAGTCAGCTGTCACGAGCTGCTTCCTGGGGGGTGGAGGCCTGGTCGAGGACTGGGCCGCGGGGACACTACAGCCCTGAAATCATCTCGAGATAACCTCAAGATAACCATATACAGTACAGTAATTGTTTAAAATGAGAAAAGAGAAGATATATTGAATAATTATTTTAATAAGCTGAATACTCTTTACTGATATACAGTACCTTCCTTCAGGAATCATTTTTGTTGACAATTGGGGTTATTTAGTAGAACTGCTCAAAGTTCCTCTTTTGTGCTTTTGTATAACAAAATTATTTTAATTGATAACTTTGCTTAGGATTTTTTTTCATAGTTCAACAGGCAGAAGTTGGTAAAAATGTTAGATTTTGATTTTCTTTTAGTCTTGATTCTCAACACTAGTAATATCCTGATTGTTCACATGTTTTTTATGTTGCTTTATAACAAAAGTTAGCACATTTAAGACATTTTAGTCACATGTCATTGTGCATAGTGGTGGTAGTGCTCATAATTACAAAAATAGGCCATGTGTGAAAAACTAAATTTTTCTCGTCGTACATACCCAACAAAATTTCTTTGCTTTGTGAATTTTTTTGTCCCTGGGTAATAATTGTTACTTTGTAATTAAGTATGCTTTCAGAGTATAGACAATGGTTATTATTCCCCTTAAACTTTACTTCGACATTTGACATCCACAGCCGAGGAATGTGTTGATGGCTACCAACTCCTTGTCTAGAGCTTTGACAAATTGTCGGCACTCTTCAAGTAACTGTCAAGATGTCTTCTCTAAGCTGACTAAGGCAAAGGTCAAAGTAAAGTTTTTTGGGGGGCATAATAGCCATTTTTCTGTACTTTGGAGGCATAGGCAATGAGGAAACAATAATACTGTACCATGGACAATAACACATTTGTGTTGTTTTGGGGGCATTTAATAACTGTTAATATCAGTATATTTGATGTGTGTGTTCAGTTATATTCAAAATAAAATTTGTAATTTTACAAGGTACCTCTATGAATTTTGTTTTTCAATTTAAACAATTGTTTGTATTTAAGAATGGCTTGTCAATGTTTGGGAAAGAAGGACAGTTGCCATATTAATGGGTTTAATTTTGTATTCAAAGATTGCCAACAATGATGCTACAGAAGAGAATTCAAATAAACTGGATGAAGAAGAGATAATAAGGCGAAACCGTGAGAAATTGTTCAACAAACGAGGCACTCCTAAGGCCTCCAAGCTGGATAAGACAAAAAGTCCCAAGCCCAAAGGTGGCAAGAAGGTATGAGATCAATTATGGTATATTCCAGTTTTCCTAACCTTTCTATTTCTCCTCTTGTAACGTCTCTGCTACGCTCTTTCATCTCAATCAAGTTGTGGACGGGCCAAGCCGTAGTTCCCTGTAGCTAGCCGCACTAATGTTGCATCAACCATTATAAGTGCTCGGTAATTTATTGTTTAAGAAAGTAGTTGACCATCATTTTAGAAAAATTCTAAACCCTCTGCATTCACTTTTTTTTTCTGCTCTATTTAATTCTACTTAGTAACCTAAAATGTAAATATTATTAAACCGAGATGTCCTAAATATTTATGCCCATTTATACTTTACTTTCATTCTATTGAGTTGTAGTGGCCTGTACTATATTATTATAATTTATAATTTAATTATAATAATTTGTAATACTGTAATTATAATATAATGTAATTATTAGTATAATTACTGTTTTAATTATATCTGAATTGCTTGTTTATCAAGGTCTTTTTTTTGTTGATTATATTTGAAATCTTATGTAAATTGCCGTTTCCCTCCCCCCATCTGGTCTTTCTAAAAGTGTGAAACAATTTGTATCTAAGTTAGTATCCTGCTTAAAGTTCCCTGTTTACTCAACTTGTATATTTTATTTATAATTTTCCTGCTATTTGTGTAATAACCCTTTTAAGGTGTTGGTGTGTTTGTCTCTGTTTTCACTATCTTATCTAGAATATTTCTTAATTTTTTTTTAACATTTTCTTAATTTTGGCCCAACAATTTATCAGCTATTTTCCTCCCAAAGTTGTAAGATTTATGACTTCTGTAATTGTTTTTTTATTGGTAATCTTTAATGCTGTTATTTCCATTTCCTTGTTATTCTTCCATGCAGTTAACTGTCATTGCAGGGAAAAGAAGCAACTATATGGGACTTAGACGGGCGTGATTCAAAGAGCCTCGACTATTCATCAAAGACTGGTGGTGGTGATTCGGTTAAATCTTCCCTTCGACCAGATTTTCTACCAGATCAGTCGCAGGTAATGTGTTATCCCCCAGCATACCCGGTGAAATGTTGCTGTAGACTTAAAAAATTGAAAGACCAAAATTGAAAGAATAGCATAAATTCAGTGTAATAGGCTGTTTTGTACATTGGTAGCATTGTCATATACATTGGTAAAAGTTATTAATAAGATTCAATAGAGTATTGTATTTATCATTAGATGTTATCAGCTTGTTTTTTCTTGGTTAGCAACTGCATTTTTATGAGTTGGTTATGTTTAATACATTACATGGCTTTATTTTAGAATATTTGGTTGCCAACTAATCTGAATATTATCTTCAGAATGAAAGAAAACATTGCTTTAGAACCCTTCATTTAATCTGTAAAACAAGATTAAGTAGTTTCACTGTGAGAGAAACATGGTTAGATGTTTTGCTACATTGTGGTATGTGCCATGGTATTTTCGTCATCTGTCTGTGAAAATTTATTTTTTCCATTTTGCTTCTATAAGTTACCTTTTTATTTCTTGAAATACTGTACAGGGATTGCATGCAGGTAACAATCATTGAATTATTATTTCTCTACAAAGTTATGACAAACTCTGATTTTAATAAATGGTTTTGATATTTAATTTAATATTGTAAATTAATAAAGGCAAGAAATTAAAGTGCTGTATGAAGGAAAAAATTTTTTGTGTATACAGTATTAAAAATATAATTTGGCATTATTGCTCCATTTACCACATTTGCAGGGTGGGGAGGGATCAGCCTCTAGGGCATAGGGAGTGCAGTGTAGGAAAAGGCTAAATACATTATTCCTGGACATATCTTGTACTTTTTAAAATAGTATAAATATCCTGTACATAATATAGAATCATAGAGAATCAGCAACAGAGATTGCTGGTTTATAGAGAAGATAGAGGAGCTGGTTAGATTGTTGGTTCATAGAGAAGATAGAGGAGCTGGTTAGATTGTTGGTTCATAGAGAAGATAGAGGAGCTGGTTAGATTGTTGGTTCATAGAGAAGATAGAGGAGCTGGTTAGATTGTTGGTTCATAGAGAAGATAGAGGAGCTGGTTAGATTGTTGGTTCATAGAGAAGATAGAGGAGCTGGTTAGATTGTTGGTTCATAGAGAAGATAGAGGAGCTGGTTAGATTGTTGGTTCATAGAGAAGATAGAGGAGCTGGTTAGATTGTTGGTTCATAGAGAAGATAGAGGAGCTGGTTAGATTGTTGGTTCATAGAGAAGATAGAGGAGCTGGTTAGATTGTTGGTTCATAGAGAAGATAGAGGAGCTGGTTAGATTGTTGGTTCATAGAGAAGATAGAGGAGCTGGTTAGATTGTTGGTTCATAGAGAAGATAGAGGAGCTGGTTAGATTGTTGGTTCATAGAGAAGATAGAGGAGCTGGTTAGATTGCTGGCTGGATACATTGCTGGTTCATAGAAGATGGAAATCATAGAGAAGATTTAGTAAATCTTCAGTAGTTCCCAACTATTATTTGCTCATAACAAGAGATGTAAAGGGATCATTGTCAATTGTTATTTTTAAATAAAATATATACTCTTCACAAACTGCTGCCATCTAGCTTTTGGTCTTGCCATATCTTACGTGCGGTTCACATTCAATTCCCATTTCCACAAACATTATTATTTTTAAATGTTGTAAATTTTTGCAGATTGGAAAATTTTCTGGAAATATCAGAGGCATGGAAATTTCTGCAGAGAAGGATAGTGCAGATAAGAAATCATCTGGTAAGTGTTTACTGAATATCATTTTGTAGGTTGTACAATAGCAGACCTCATTGACTTGTTTGTTCTGGAAAATCTGGCATGAGATTTTTTTTTTTTTTTTTTTTTTACCTTATTCATAAATAAATATTAACCCATTTAATTTCTACATTATAACATACCCAGTTTGAATCACCTGTTTAGTATTCTAACTTGGTACTGTATGTTAAATTCTTTCATACATTTCTACACTTAAATCATCTTTATTATTGCTGGATATTTCTGTGGAATGTAAATTCTTTTATTTTTACATAAGGGAGGTTTCTGTTGCTCAGGATTAACTTAGTCATCCACCTCTGTATACATTACTCAAGAGAATTTACAATTTACATTACACTAGTACGGCATCCAAAACTAGACCACATATTCTAAATGTGGTTTCACAAGGATAAGATAAAGTCAAAATATAGCATTAGAATATGAACTATGGACTATTTGAAATGAACTATGCTATAGTGACACATGAGACAAAGGTATATTGGTTAATATAGTACTTCATTATCAATAAAGATAAATGTTCATCCACAGGTGGAATGTTTTCTATGTTCCGTGGGTTAGTGGGAAGGAAGACCCTGACTGAAGCTGATGTGGAACCTGTCCTTGAAAAGCTTAAGGATCACCTTATTGGCAAGAATGTTGCTTCTGAAATTGCCAACAAATTGTGCCAATCTATTGGGAAGAAACTTGAGGGCAAAGTGAGTTATTCTTAAATGTCTTTGGTGAATTATTATTTTATATAATTGTTTAATACTGTGATTGCATTTTTACTTTGATATAAAATGGCATGTCTTGTTAGAGAGCAGAGAAAAATTAAAATGATACACACAAGATTAAAGATGGTCTCTTCATTGTATCAATATATACTGTTGTTTTCACAATACGCAGGTTCAGTTGTGAAACCTCCATGGGCAGAATTTTAGTGAAAATAATAACCAGCTATATAACAATAAAAATAAGTTCCCTAGTGAATTTTAATATTATTTTGTCTGGCAAATTTGTTTACCAGTTACCTCTACACTCGTGTTCAGGTTCTTGGAACGTTTGACGGTGTGGCAAGCACCGTGCGTGCCACTCTGACGGAGGCTCTGGTCCAACTGCTGACACCTAAACGTCGTCTGGACATTCTTCGTGATGTAGTGGAAGCCAAAACATCTGGCCGTCCATATACAGTAGCATTTTGTGGTGTAAATGGTGTTGGGAAGTCGACTAATCTTGCCAAGGTATTGTATATTATTACCTGTATTTTTGTATGTAACTGTTGTTAATTTGTTGAACCCTTGGGAGGGTGAGGCAATTTGGGCACTGCTTTCACTCATTTTGTGCCTGTATACCCTGTGGTATACATATAAGTTGCAGTTACTCATACTGTAATGGTTTCTATTTAATAACATAATGTGGATTCCTTTTAGAGACAGTGCAATTACCACTTGGTGACTCAAAACAATAAATACTTAATTATATACAGTATGATGTTTGAACTGAAGGAAGTAATAGATATTAGGGAAAATGATGTACAAAAGATTAAAAGATGAAGGGGACAAAAAAGGGAGTAATTATAGAAAGATATAAACTGAGAGCCAAATTTATTGGAGAGTTTGCTTGTATGGGCTTCTTCAATACAGTCTTGTCACAGCGTGTTTTTATATGCCACTCACAGCACTGTTCCCTGTTCAACTATCTTGAATGGTTCAACATTTTAAGATTCGTGAAGTGTTATGGTACGGCCTTAGGTAAGATTTGAAGGGGTAACTGAGGTGTATCTGTAAAAGCTGGTAATGAAAATGAATAGTTTTTTAACCATTAGTTTCGAATATGAAGGGTTGTAAATATGTTTTGGGAAACTATTATTTCACAGATCACGTTTTGGCTCATTGAAAACAACTTCCGTGTGCTGATAGCTGCTTGTGATACTTTCCGAGCTGGAGCTGTAGAGCAGCTTCGCACCCACATGCACCATCTGAATGCTCTCCATCCACCAGAAAAACATGGTGGAAATACCATGGTAGAATTATTTGAACAGGTAAGGCATCTAACCTCTCATATAAAAGAATGGTCATGGCATTGATTATTGTTCATCATAGTTGCTAGGTAATTACCCAAGTGTATTTACAGGATGAGAGCTATGCTCGTTGTGTCCGTTCTTCCCAGTATTCTGTCGTATAACTCTTTGAAACTACTGACGGTTTTTGCCTCCACCTTCTCACTTGGCTTGTTCAAACTGTCAACCACTATTTGCATCAGAAAAGGTTCTAATATTTTTTCGGCATCTTTGTTTCTTTAGCTTGAATCTGCGTCAATTTGTTCATAAAGGTTTACATTGCAGTAAGCACTTAAAGTTGTTAACAATTTTGAATAAAAAAATTGCCATTTCAACCCTGTATAGTAGTATGTATGAACTAATAGTTCATTGGTGGTTCTGTACTAATTTAAGCCAGATCCATAGGAAAGTATTATTTAGCATAACGTAGGTGTTTAAAGGGCATGTTACATGACACTCGTTCATATAAACCCGCAGACCAATGATAGTAAATAATGATACATTCATCTTTCATGTTAATTTATACTATACGGGTGAAATGTAACTGGTATACAAAGAATAAGTAAAGGATCTCTGGATATTTTGATCATTTTTTTGTTTCCATGTGCTTATTGAGGTTACCCATTTTTTTTTACTGCTATTGTTTTGCTTTATTTTGTTTAATTCAACTAACTACTTGGACTTGCTGGTACAGTAGAGGTGTTGCATCTTGCAGGGTCCAAGTGGTTGGGCACTGTTCCTTCCCTCTGTCTTATCCTAGATCCTTGTCCCTACCAAGTGATGTATAGTCATACTGGGTTTGCACTTTCTTCTTAGAATTATCTTATTTTTGTTTGTTTAACATTTTCATTTACTTTTTATAGTGATAAAAAATATAAACTGTTTTATCTATGACAAAATACATTTTGTTTTGTTCAATATCATGCAGATTCTTCCTTGCTTCAGGAAAGTGGGAAATGGGGTTAACGATAATGTAACAGGATAACAAAATGACCCGAGAAGCTCTTTGGCAGATGGGATTACTGCCATTAATGTATCATAGTACAGTAATTATATATATGCAGGTGATGAGTCGCAATGACGTGGCTAAAGTATGATGACCAGACCACACACTAGAAGGTGAAGGGATGACGACGTTTCGGTCCGTCCTGGACCATTCTCAAGTCGATTGAGAATGGTCCAGGACGGACCGAAACGTCATCGTCCCTTCACCTTCTAGTGTGTGGTCTGGTCATCAATTATATATATCATTTTGTTAATTATAGTTTAGACGATTTTCCCCTTTATCAATGCCATCTTGTCCCCATTTCCCAGTTTTGCCATTGGTGTTTGTTCACCTATAGTGGATACTGTGTATTTTATTTCATAAATTTGTCATTCTAATATGAATAATAATGTACTGTACATAACATAATCATTATGGTTCTCCAAATGAAAACTGTACTGTACTTCTAAGTCATATTAATCAGTACTCTTGTTTCCAGTTTTACATTAATGTTTGAGTGTTTTTTGTACCTTGACTGTAATTTTGTAAGCTGTTTTATCTGGATATTTTTCTCAGGGTTATGGTAAAGATGCTGCTGAAATTGCTCGACATGCCATTGAATATTCGCGCAAGAATCATTTTGATGTCGTACTTATTGACACTGCTGGGCGTATGCAAGATAACGAACCACTCATGAGGGCACTTGCCAAGGTGAGCTTTAACCCTTAGGTTAATGTCTTAAATCGTCATGTGTTGATTCATCAGATAACGCCATTATCGTCATATGACAATTTAAACAATTACTGTCTTGTTTCTACATGTATGATGCAAATAAGGATATAATAAATCTGTGTGGATGTAGCAACCCATTCTCCTGTTTACATAATAGTTTTTGTAACTATGTGCACCATAGTACAAAGATTGCCATTCTAAGCAATTAAATAGTAGAACTTTGTACTATCCACTTTATAGAGTCTGAAAAAATGAAGCTAAGAAACAAATTTAGAAAGTAATGACCATTTGTTTCCATATGTTATGGCATGGAATATGGAATATTTTTTCTTATGTATAAATATATTAACTTTAGAATTTTTAAATATTTTTTTTAATTACTGTATTTATATTCAAATTGTTTATATGGTAAAGAGACTTTCATTTCCTTGGCTTTGTAAGTTTTAGGAATAAATTGCCATAACTTATTTCAGATTACTGATACTTATACTGCTGTGTTATAAGAACTTGAATTTTTGTTATTATTCCATTTGATATTAAAATGTCTAGCTTTTGACCTTTTATTAATAATTACACTGACATTAATATTTTAATGGTTTTACTTAGCTGATCATGGTGAACGAGCCGGACCTGACACTGTTCGTTGGCGAAGCTCTTGTTGGTAACGAGGCTGTGGATCAGCTGGTGAAATTCAATCGTGCTTTAGCTAACCAGTCTACCACCCAGTCACCTCAGATCATCGACGGCATCCTTCTGACTAAGTTTGATACCATTGATGACAAGGTGGTCCTAGTTCTAATGTGTTCATGGTTCTTTATATTAATATACATTCTACTGTTGTAATTATTGTTCAGCATAGGTGACTTGTACATAGAGGGATAAAGAGGACCATAGATATTAAATGTTTTAGATTTATGTAATTTATAACATCAGTGGCTTGAAAAAGTAGACTGCAATCTCTATGAATTAAATTTATATCTAGAAGGGCAAAAACATTTGTACAGCCAGTATTGCTACACTTCTTCTGGGATATAATAATCTTTTACTAGTATTTTTATAAATAATTAAATTTTAATTCTAGAATTTAATTTAACAATTATATATGTATATTTATAATCCAATAGGTTTATGCAGTCAGTGATTTTCTCCCCTCCCTGTTCTTTTACATCAAATTCAGAGAACTTGAGGTCTCGTCCAAACCCGATTTGTTGGGGCACCCAGAATTTGAATTAGTCATGTCACACTATATTATTTATACAAGATTCACAGTTCATGCCTCTAGTAATTAGTTGGTGAAAGGTGCTTGTGTACTGTAATATAGTATTGCAAGTACATGTTGTAATAACTGTTTTTGCTTCCTGCATGTTGTAATATATATTGTACTGTACATTGTTTTAAGAAACTGTAAGGTTATTTTTTATAATTTCTTTAGGTTGGAGCTGCCATCTCGATGACTTACATCACTGGACAACCAATTGTGTTCGTTGGTACGGGCCAGACATACACAGATCTCCGCAAGTTGGATGCTAAAGCAGTAGTCGAGGCACTCATGAAGTGAGCTTCAAGAATTTGCAGGCTGTGAGGGGTTGGGATTTAGAGGGTGGGGATTTACTGTTAATACTTCATCATTTATTATAGGTATTTGTGATCTGTAGCTCTTGGTTACAGTTTAATAAAAAAATAAGTAATATATATATAGGGTTTGGAGGATTGGAAAGATATTTCTTTAGTTTTAAGGTGTTGTTTGTTTACATTTAATTAAAAAAAGCTTTTCATACAACAGGTAAAATAACTCTGGAATTAACTCATAATTAAAACTGAACTTGTATCAGTTATGTGCATGCAATTAAAATACACTTACGGAGGATGGCATCTGAACTCGGTGGACACTGTAGATATTACCACAATGAACATGCATAGTAGTATACATGATGGCATTAAAAAGTGACTAATCTGAAAAATATAAGCTTGAGAAAACATATCTTAAACTATTCCAAAGTTTGTAGGTTAAGTTTATGAAAGAACGAACTTTCACCAGTAAGAGAGAGAGAGAAGTTTGCTTCATGCTACACAACAACAAAAATAGAGCTTGGTATATACAGTACAAAAACAAATCATAAATATAAATTCCCACTTAATGTGTTCATCACATTTTAAATTCATTGCAGTTACCAGTATTACTTTGAGTTAGATTGTATGCAGCATATATACAGAGTATAGATATAATCTTTGAATGTTCCTAGTCAGAATTATTTTTTCAGCAATTGCAAAATATTTAAATGCACCATTTTCAGACAACCAATAGATTAGGCAAATCAAAAGAAATGGTTTGTAGTTTGATCCAAAATTTTCTTTTGTTTTTTTATTTCATACAGTTAAGGATATTGGATGTAATATTCATATTTTAATGACCTAAGGATTGAATGCATCAGTTATAAATAATATAACTGTTTACCTACTGCCCCTATTTTGCCATATTTTCCCTAAGAATAGGGTTATTGAGCTTACTAGCTTGAAGTTGTCTGTGCATGTATTACAGTATTTTGTTTGGAAGTTTAGATTACAGTGGTTAAATGGCAAGATCCTAAAGAAGGATGAATACTCGTCCTTTGTATGGTAGAGAGTGAGAGAATGTTGTGTGTGTGTGTGTGTGTGTGTGTAATTACCTAAGTGTAGCTACAGGATGAAAGCTATGCTCGTGGTGTCCCGTCTTCCCAGTACAGTACTATGTCATATAACGCTTTGAAATTACTGACGGGTTTGGCCTCCACCACCTTCTCACCTAACTTGTTCCAACCATCTACCACTGTTTGCAGAAGTGAATTTTCTTATGTTTCTCTGGCAGCTTTGTTTCGTTAGTTTAAATCTATGACTTGTTGTTCTTGAAGTTCCAGGTCTCGGGAATTCTCCCATATCAATTTTATTGATTCCTGTTAATATTTTGTATGTATTTATCATATTGCCTCTTTCTTCTATCTTCTAGTTTTGGCATATTTAATGCCTCTAACCTCTCCTCGTAGCTCTTGCCCTTCAGTTCTGGGAGCCACTTGGTGGCATGTCTTTGCACTTTCTCCAGTTTGTTGATGTGCAACACCAAATGTGTGTAATTATTTAAGTGTAGGTACAAGAGAGCTACGCTCGTTGTGTCCCATCTTCCCAATACTCTGTCAAATAACGCTTTGAAATTACTGACGGTTTTGGCCCTCACCACCTCACTGCTTGTTCCAACCTTCTACCACTCTGTTTGCAATAGAAAACTTTCTAATATTGTTTTTTTGTCACCATTGTTAGCTTGAATCTGTGTCCTCGTGTTCTTGAAGCTGCTGGTTTCAGGAATTCCTCTTTGTCAATTTGGGTGATGTCTATTTTCTCCAATTCCATGTTCCAAAATGACATTTATTCACACTGAATTCCATTAGCCACATGGTGCTCTAAGCACTTATTTTATTTATCGGTAGATCTATTTGAATGGCATGACAATCGTCTCTGTCTCCTATTTTCCCCAGTATCTTATCTCTAATAGCTTCTCCCATTTGGGTTGCCCATGGGTTTTCTTTTATAACCTTGCCCAACTCGCTGGTCTGTATAGTTTCTCTTAATTCTTGTCCATATCTCTATTTTTTTTATTTCTTCAAATTCATTTCCCTTTTATTTCCATGTCTCATTCTTGTTTTGTCTCATTCTCCTTGATTTGTCCTTATTGCTTCCTTGCCTTGTCAGACAAGCTGGCAATTTCCTTATCCTGCTACAGCAAACTGTTAGTCTTTACCTGGCTCTTGAGATCTTCATTTTCTTGTTCTAAATTAAGAAATTTTCCTCTTATAAGCCTCTAGTAAATTTTCAATCCTCATTAACCTACCTAGAAAATCACCTTCCTGTATTTGCTTGAGTAAAACCTTTGAACTCTCTCTCTTTTGCCGTCTCTACTGACTATCGTGCCTCATGTAGTCCTGCCCAATCCGCCATCTTTGTTTTGATTTCGTCGGCTCTGGTTCAGAGACCCTGGGCTGAATTTTTTGCAGATTTTATACATATTTTTTCACAACAATCACTGTCCACCTTTTATCAAGCATCTGTATATTTATGGTATCGGGGACACCACTTGCATAGCCCTCCCTAGCACTATCACCAAGATATGGCACAAAGCAACCTGTCCTCTTGCAAAGAATGTCGCTTTTCGATCATACTATATGCCAAAAGGGGCCAAAAATTGTCGTACTAGAAAATGGAAACGGCTTGCAAAAGTGACGTACTGTCCTGTTTTGGATCCTATGGTTTAGTCTGTTAGGTTAGGAGAGGACACTCTAATTTGACCATTTTCTTGACAGTGGGAAACATTAGGAGGACGGGCTGCACAAAAATCCAGGAATTCTCAAGCTGTGTCATGATGATGGTGATGACGTACTAGTAGTCTGTATACTAGTATATCTGTACTGGTGTGTACTCACCTATTTGTGCCTGTAGGATCAAGTGTGTGTGTGTACTTTGGCATCGACATTAACTTTTTAATAGCTAGTTTTTTCTTAATATGGCAACAGCAACATATTTACTATATTATTCTCATGCATTCATTTGCATCTTTGTGCAATGTTAGATCTCGGCAACTGAAGGAAACACAGTTGTAAACAATGATTAAGTAGAAATGTATATTATGTTTTGTGCTTTTTTTACAATCATAAAATGATATGAACCTTTTCTCTAGAATATAGTAATGCAACTTGTTTATTTTAAATGAAATTCATAAACATGTTGACAGCTTGGTTTCATTCTTCATCAGTGTTTGATGTTTACATCAAAATATATTTAGCTACAGAAATAGGAATCTTTGGAGACAGTTTTACAATAGCAGGAGTGTTGTAAAAAGAAAAAAACTTAGCTTGACAAACCTTTGAATGGTAACACAAAAGAATCCTCTTGTTAATAAGTAGTCAATGTGTAAAGCAATACTGTATTAACAGCGAGAAAAACTGAATGACCAAAAATGCATGTGCTGCTTAATATAGCACTCTGAAGTTTGTAATTATCCCATGGCTTGTTTTTTTAAATTAGTTTCGTCAATATTACAACTTTCCCCTTTCTTATATAAAAGATAATTCCGAGTATTCTTTCCTAATTAGATAGGTTTTTGTAAACATTAATTTTTTAAAACTGGTTTGTTAAAAGCTAAAGAACTTTATATTAAGGTAACAGTAATGTGTGTGTATTTTGTTATGATGGTTTAATATAAATACTGTACATTGTTAACTATACCGAAACTTTATACTGATGTATACTTTACATCAAAAGACATATTTTGAGGACAAATGTTTGTGAAATTAGGACAAAATTCTAGATTTGCACATGTTAGGAAACATTCTTTATAAAGTTATTATATACTTGCAGATAAACATAATCGTAGCATAAACATTTCATCTTCAATTTCCAAAAATACTTTTGGGGGGGAAATCATATACACTAATGTGAGCTCTCTTCTCATTTTTTGGTCTTCACAAATATCCCTGTGACCTAAGCATTTCATCTATTTACACAAATAATATCTGAATAATTCTTTTATTTACAAACTATGTATTGTATTGATTGTAAGGGACTTGTAGATTTATTTTCGATTACCTTGATAAGTTTTTAAGTGATATTTACTTGTGATTGTTGGGTATGTTACTTGTGAAATTATTTGATCTGATGGCAATTGTGATTTGTACCTTTTCTGATAGTATTGTTTCTGTTGTATATTTTGTAATTGTATTTAATTTTTGGATAGTTAACTTAAATTTGTGCATTACATTCTCTAGTATTTGCATAACGGATGAATACAGTAATTTTTACTTACATAAGCTATGTTGTATGAAATTATCGACAAATATAAAGCTCTTGATATATACACATTTGTCTTTATCCCGCCTGCTGTAACCTGCTATACAGTTTTTAATACTCTGTATTATGGTCTTCTGTTGTCACGGACAGGAAGCCTGTTTGTAGTTATTGAGGCTGCCTTGGCCAACAATTGACTTTCCCCAGGATGTTACACACACAACAACTGTCTAGTTCTGGTACTAATTTATGGCTGGGTGAACATGGCATCGGGTGTAATGAAATATTTCCAATTTTGTCTGTCCTGCCTGGGAATTGAATGTAAGATCCTTGGTTGCGAGCCAACTATGTAGACCACTGGATTACAGGGGCTCCTGTACCTTGTGTTCATGGCATGGGAAGGTGTAAGCCTGAAAAAAAAAGATGGGGGAAAAAGGAGGTGGTTGATACAGTACTAAAATAAAGTTACTTGTTAAATGCATTTTACACCCCTGTTTTACACCCTTATCCAGGGAATAGTTCCCCCTGGATTGGAAATATGCAAATGCTACCCCTAATTTAAAAAAAAAGGCAGAGCTAGATAACAACTGTCCTTAACAAAACAACCACCAGCTTGACATAACACATCTGCAAGCTCAGGGGGAGAATCCTAAGGGAAGGATGTATACAACATCTCGGAGAACAATCTTGTAAAAACAAAGCAACATGGGTTTGTTAAAAATAGATTCTGCCTTGATAACCTGCTCACATTTCTGGAAACGGTAACCGGCTATTCAGACAAAGGACTTCTGGTAGATGTAGCTTACATGGATTTTGCTTAAGCTTTAGACAAGGTACCGCATGAGAGACTGCTAAGGAACTTAGACACATGGAATAAATGGGAGAATACTGGAGTGGATAAAAAAGGGTTAAAACATAGAAAAGAAAGGGTTGTGCTAAATGGGAATGAATCTACCGATTAAAGTGCTAAGTGGGGTGCCACAGGGGTCCATATTAGGGGCAGCCCTTTTTGTCATATACATCAATGACAGATGAGAATATTACAAACCACATCATCAAATTTGCAGATGAATATGATCTATGGTAAAAGTGGGAAGTGAAGGTGATAATGAGAGCTTACAAAGAGATCTATATTAACTCCACAAATGGTTAGATGACTGGCAAATGCTTTTTAATGTCAATAAATCCAAGACCTTACATGTGGGCACAATAATCCACGTCACAACTACCAAATTTATACAACTACCTTACAACAGATAGATGAAGAAAAGAACCTTGGAGTTGGGATCCATCATTCACTAAACATTGCACAACAAGTGGGAGCAGCAGTAAAAAGCAAACCAAACCCTGGGAATAAAAAAGCGTACCTTTACCTTCAACGAAAAGAAAGTAGTCGTTCAACTGTATAAGTGGTGCACCCCCACCTGGATTATTGCATCCAGGTATGGAGATCTCGTCTAAAGAAAGACATAGGTGCTCTGGAGAAGGTGCAACACCGGGTAACAAAGATCATACCAGAACTTAGTCATCTCATGTATCAGGAACGGTTGAGGGCCACTGGGCTAACAACACTGCAAACCAGGCATGACAGGGCGGATCTCATCGACACTTAAAATATGGAACAATTTGGAGGATGTCAATCCGGACAATTTCCTCAAAAGGTCAGATGAAACACGAACGAGGAGCAATGGATTGAAGCTCAACAAACCACAATGTAAGACAGAAAACAGGAGATGCCTTTCTTCCATGTGGTTGTAAACCCGTGGAACCATCTACCCACTGAAGCCGTAAACGCCAAAACTGGTTTGGTTTTAAAATTCAGATAGAAAAGATCATCAGGACAAATGGGGGACCTTTGACAAGCCACCGGCTTTCTGTCCTCATCAAGGCCACTAGTGTTGGTGGCCCTCAGGTAAACTCAGGTAAATATGCAAGAAGTCAAGTTTTATGCATATGCAAGAAACATTGAAAACAATAGGTTTACAATACAGATACAGACATAGCCAGAGTACAATGGAGCTAGGCAGTATGGGGGAGGCTAAATAACAATGACATCTAGGGTACCTAGCCTGCACTAGGTAATAAGGTATTTTAATTAATCAGGTAAAATTAATGCAAAAGGCATAAATGCCAGCAAGTTATAATTGATGGGGAAAAGAGCTGCCAACACCATAGACAAATAAGATTTCCCCCATCATAGGAAAATAATAAGGAAGACCTTAGACATGTTTAAGAACTAAATAATAAAGCACCAGGAGTGGTTCTAACTGGCGTATTTTATTATTTAAATGAGTGCTTATGCAAAATCCAGAAATTAACCGCCCACTCATGCATCATAACATTGCGAAGAGGGAAGTGACCCAGTTGGTGGTCAAGAATAATCACCATAGCAGTGTTTGAAAGAATAATCAGAGTTACGAGGAAAATATTGTGTGGAAGTGTGCTCAAAAATACAGCAGTGTTGTTGTTTTTGTTGTTGTTTGAGAAGAAACTACAGTGCAGGTATTTTTAATAAACCATACTGCATATACAGTATAAAGAAGGGGTACATAATTTGCAAGCTTTTGACAGAAAGAACAATGAAAGTAGTGATAGAAGAGAGGAAGAAAATAAACTTTGCTGCAGAAGGTTACTTTACATGTTATTAAGACGCTTAGGTCCACAATAGTGGGCTGCTACCCAATTAATTCTCTATATTAGATTACAGTATAAATCAAGAGATAATTGTATGTTCCTGTAGTATCCCAATTTCACAGGATAGTTAGTCATACATGAAATACAAACAAAAACATGGGGTGTAAGCCTAGTCTATTGTAACACGCACTAGATAACTTAAAGTTGAGTTTAAGAATATTTCATAATACATGTATCGGTGAATGAATGAAATACAGTAACTACACAAGTTTAAATTACCTCATGCAATTTAGTCTAATATCATTGAAAACAGGTCATTCACCAATATAGTGTTGAAGAATGGGTCACTGTTCTGGCCCACAGCATAAAAACAAATAATTCACAACTTGTATTTTGCATTAAATGATATAGTAGGGTGAAATATATACCTAGTAGTAGAAAATTGAAAATAGTGTTGCTTTTAATCACTAGATGTCAGGCGGGGGCGCCATGTTGGCATCAGGTGAAGGAGCGAGGAGTGTCCCGCCTCACTCTACCAGGAGGCGTCTTGAGGTAAACAAACACCTGTCAGACATCTCCCTCAGCTGGGACATCTCTGTGATTGTCTTCGAGGAGGTGAGAGAGACCAGCAGCAGCCATGAGCGTGGTGCAGGCCGTCAAGAACTATGTGACCAAGATGATCACGGAGAGCGAGCCAGGCTACAAGATTATGCTCATGGATAAGGAAACTGTAAGTCTGTCTTAGCCTAAGTTTACTCTATTCCTTTGAGATGTAATTCTTTCTTGTCTCAATAAACATACTTGAACTTGTTTGATGTAGCTGCAAGATTACCTTACATAAGGCCAGTTTTCCTCCTATTTTATCGGTATTCGGTATTTTAAAGGTATTCAGCTTGGTGCCTTCTTTTGATAAATATTTATTCTGCTAATGATAACCAATTGATGGGGTTTTTCTTAATGTTTTCTTAAGTAATGTTGTATGTTTCTGGCTGCCAGATGATGTATTTTTTTATACAGTCTCGTGTATTTAAGTTTTAGATACGTGAGTTAGGTTAATTAATCTATGTATGTACTTTTAGCTGAATAAACATTTGATTTGATTAAAGTTAGTAGTTAATTAAGTAAGTATATCTTTGTGTGTGCGATACAATGACTTGAGTTACTTAATGTCTGCCTGAGATGTGCCATTTACCTAAATTTACCCAAGGACCTGCATCTCTAGTGGCCTCGACGGGATGTAGCCTATGCGTCATCACGTGATATATTCAGTATTTCCTCGATATCTTCAGTATGTGTTATCTGACCTTGCAGAGGTACAGTATTCCTAAACAACTAGAGGCTATCCTGATAGTGTGAGGCTTTGATAACTTCTCCTAAGTGTCTTTATTCACAGACTGGCTTATGGACCCCTCGCACTGATAATGTGGGTACCATTAGCTCTAATAATAAGAATTATAATTTTATTATCAATTACTGAGCTGCATACACCATCTCGGTTACATTGGTGAGAAATGACACATTTTAGAAATGTTCTTATGAGTATGTGTGTAATGATCAGTTACTGGGCTAGGATGGAGCAGTTATCAAGCTGATCATAAATACGTATATCTTTTGAAATATGTAGATGTGCAAGTGGGCAATAGTATGTAATGAGAACAAATTAATTAAAGTATATATTTCTATGAAAGCTGAGAATAGTATTCAGAGTAAGGGAGTCATTTTGCCTCACTGCTTAGTTACACCAGTCAGTTTGCCTTACCTGGCTGTTGACTTATCCACCCTAGTGGTTCAGTTTTCCTAGGTACAGTATATGTGTATTCATTTAGTTGTCACTCTAGCAGAACCTTCATTTGATGGATCACAAACATAAAAATAAGGGAGAATCTGTGTTTTATGCAGTTTAGAGTGATGAAACAACATTAATGTAGATGACTAAATTAAGCCATGGCTGCAGGTGTGTGGCTTGTCAGAATGGTCCCAGCCATTGATGCCAGGATACTAATATTGGCCAAGTATTATTGAGTTGGTAACTTTGTTCACTAAAATTAAAAATAACTAATTTTCCCCTTTTATGTTATTTCATGCATCTTGTACTTGTTAAGCCTGTTTCTGGTTGTTTAGCTTGAGAAATTATATTGTATGAATGACTTTTCAAACACTGAATGCTTTATTTTTCAGACATCTTTTGTGAGTGTAGTTCTTGGCATGAGCGAGGTGATGCGTCAAGAGGTTTACATGTTTGAACGTCTTGATCAGACCAGCTCGGGGGAAAATATGTCTTACCTCAAGTGTTTGGTGTATATCAGACCCACTAGAGATAATATCGACCTGCTTTCACGAGAACTTCAGAAACCTAGATATGGAGCATATTACATATGTAAGATTTAAGATTTTAATTTTACCACTGAATGGTATGGCAAACACATACTGTATGTATACTGTTAAATTTTGCACATTGATTGGCAACACTTATAAATGTCATCCTTATAAATGTTATAAATTTGTAAATTTTCTATCTGGTGACCATATCATTGTTTTTTTAACATTTAATGTCTCCAGCATTTCCTTGTAGTTTCTGTGATTTGGGTTTGACCATGTCATTCCATTTCTTTATAGGCATTTCTCAAACCGTGAATATAAAAATAATTCTGTAACTTCCCAGAGCAAAATAGGCCCCTCTTACTATGACTGTAATGTATTCTTTTGGCAACAGTTTACTATTTAGTACCGCAACTCAAAATATTTCCTAGTCGAAGATCTTTATCATCTTTTAACATAACTTGTTGGGTAAGTATGTGTATTCACCTAGTTGTGTTTGCGGGGGTTGAGCTCTGCTCTTTTGGCCCGCCTCTCAACTGTCAATCAACTTTTTACTAACTACTTTTTTTTCTCCACACCACACACACACACACACCCCGGGAAGCAGCCCGTGACAGCTGACTAACTCCAAGGTACCTATTTACTGCTAGGTAACAGGGGCATTCAGGGTGAAAGAAACTTTGCCCATTTGTTTCTGCCTGGTGCGGGAATCGAACCCGCGCCACAGAATTACGAGTCCTGCGCGCTATCCACCAGGCTACCAGGCCCCAGGACCCAGGAAGGCATGCGTGTGCATGTCCACAGGTACACACACACACATGTGGAGGGTGTAGTTTAGGTAATACAGTTGTTACTGTATTTGGTTACCACAATACAGTAACATAATGGCATGTTACTGTATTGTGGCAACTTTGGCATTATCTGAACTTCTACAATCAGACATGTAAGATTTAATTTTGCAAGCTTTTCCCCTTCCTGCTTTCAGAGCAAAATATAATGGATTAAATGATAATTTTACGTATTATAGTAAATCATACCAGCAGCAGTTTGTTGTGGTTTGCTGAAGCTGTAGATTGCAAGGAATGTGATTGAGAGGAGTTTTGTTATTCTTTAATCATTGCTAGTTGACACTGTCACCAGCCCAAATTGGGTAAATATAAAACCCAGATCAATGACAGGTAGTTTGTAAAGTACTGCCAGTCCATGTACTATGAGTGGGCAACATGCTTTTGTGAGGGATCTAGTCCAAAACAAAATTGATTTAGTTTATATTGTTACATTAAATATTTAACTTTTGCTGGTCAGAAAGGAAAAAAAAGATAGCCTGTAAGTAATGTAAAGCTATTCATAGTTTTTCCTTTGCCAATGACTGACCTTCCCAAGGTCAGAAATTGTCTTGATTCTCTGTACCTACACGCTGCTAGGTTAAGACATATCAGGTGTAAAGAAATACACCCAACAGTCTTTTTACATAAAATAACAGTGCCAATTTTTTATTTTAAAATAATTTCCAAGTGAATTATTGATTTAAAGATGTTTTAATTGATATTGCCTCCCAATTAAATTTACTAAAAATAATATGGCATTTGACCTTTCCTTAAACCTTCTAGATGCATACATACATATAAAGCTGATTGTGGGGTACAGACCTACAAAGCTCATTATATAATTTTTCTTGTTCACCAGATTTCAGCAATGTAGTGAGCAAAAGTGATGTGAAACTTTTGGCAGAAGCAGATGAACATGAAGTTGTGCGCGAGGTGCAGGAAGTATATGCAGATTACCAGGCTCTCTCCCCACATTTGTTCTCGCTCAATATGCCCCTACACTGCCTTGGTGAGTCGTGAGTATTAATTGTTTATCTTGTAATATGGCGTGATATGTTGAGCAAGCTAGTGCTGCGTGCCTGGGTGGGTTGTTTTGCCATTTCTGCGCGGGCTCGTGATTTTTTTCAGGCTAACCAACATTCAGCCTGTGGAAGGCATTCTTGTGACTCTGGCTGTGATGGCACTCGGAGAAGTGCTTTTCATACTACATAACGTCATGCCTGACCTTTATATGTTCTCTGATGCTGAGGTTTTTAGAGGTGTCATTCTATACAATATATGTAATTATGCATTTTTTTTTTTTTTTTAGGCTTGAAGTGGGCCGGAGGTGCATTACAGAGAACAGTTCAAGGTTTAGCTGCAGTGCTATTTAGTCTTCAGTTCCTACCTACAATCCGCTATCAGAATAACTCTGAAATGGCTCGTGTTCTTGCTGAAAATATTCGGGTGAGACTATTTCCAAATGTATTCTACTGATGTTTTTGTATCTTGGTTTCAGAATTAAAAAATGTCTTGGACACAGATAAATTAAAAGAAAGTAAATGTTATTGAGCTAAATACTGTATATAGTTTCTGATCTTCAATGTGTGTTATTGTTTTAACATCTCTCTCAGAAGTATGTAAGTGTTCCATTTTGCTTTATAAAGAAAATGACAGTTTATGAATGGAAGGGTCAAAGAGGCTAATACTATACAAGCTGATGGTAGAGGGTAATGGTAGAAGTGCCTTCAGGGAAAAATAAAAAGACTTGTCAAGAATAATTTATATTGATTTTAAAACGGAACAAGAATATTTAAGTTAATGAGAAAATCCACTGGAAACACCACTGGAAGCTTGTTTTTATTTTTCCTTTGCAATTGCTTCCAACCATGTTATTACTTTTTTTTTTTTTTTTTTGAGATATATACAAGTTGTTACATTCTTGTACAGCCACTAGTACGCGTAGCGTTTCGGGCAAGTCCTTAATCCTACGGTCCCTGGAATACGATCCCCTGCCGCGAAGAATCGTTTTTTCATCCAAGTACACATTTTACTGTTGCGTTAAACAGAGGCTACAGTTTAGGAATTGCGCCCAGTAAATCCTCCCCAGCCAGGATACGAACCCATGACATAGCGCTCGCGGAGCGCCAGGCGAGTGTCTTACCACTACACCACGGAGACTGCAGACTGATTACTAGAATAGAATCCTTCCATTTCAACTGAATGTCCAGTGATCCATGTTACATTCAACCGGGAAGTTACTGTAGCTAGAATAAGGAGTAGAAATATCAACTACAATATGAAGTTATTAAAAAATTATTAAATGGATGTGTTTTATGAATATGTACAGGATGTTAAGAAATGATCATGTTTGCTTCAGCCCCATTTACTAAGGGTTCAATCCATGCTACATCATTACAGCTTCCAACCTGACCATCTCGGACCTGTGAGAAATTTGATAGGATGTTAGAGTATGAATGTTGCGCATGAAGTATAGTAATACACATGTGCAACATTTTAGGCCTCGGTGATGGATGATATTCAGACAGCAGGGGTGCCAATATCATAAAAAATATAACTTGTTGTTTATAAGCTCAACAAAACCATTCATAACTTTGCTTCTAATTGAGGTAGAACTTTCAGTTTGGGCTTGTTTTGAAGTTAAGGAGACATTGGTTTAATTAAAAATAGTTTTACATTAAATACTGATTTTTTTTCAGGATCACATAATGATCTTTGACCTTGAATATATAAAAAAATGTGTGTGTTTAATTTGAAGTGCAATCCGCCCAAAGTAGTGTGTTTCAGTAATGTGGTGAATGTGCAGGATGTAATAATATAAAGAGCATTTTGGAAAATGTACTAGAAGGAAATGCCAGTGATAATATTACCTACAAACAGTGGATTACATCACAGATATGTAAACTTGACACACTTACAAAGTCCATTGAAGGTATCCATTGAGGTATTCATTTCTAAGTTAATGCAAGCACAGATGCACTCTTTCATTGCTGTTCAGTAGTTACAGTATTATATTTGACAAGCCTGAAGGATGGTATAGAGATTTGTGAAATTATTGGTGAAATTATTGTGTTAAGTGACCAGAGTTCTACCCCTTTCCCTCTTCAAGATGAGCTGCAAGGTTTCCACTGGAATAATCACCAAGCCACAATTCATCAATTTCCCATTTATTACTAAAACCAGCAGGAAAATTGTCATGTGCATACTTAGTACTTACAGTATTTCACACTACAACACAATTCAGTAGCTGTGCATATATTTCAAAAGCATCTCATTCAAGTTCTAAAACAATATGTGCAAAATGTATCCAAGATAAATTATTTCTCGGATGGATGTGCAAAACCTTTTCAAACTTGGTACACCACAAAGTTGATTTAGGGATTCCAGCTGAGTAGCATATCTTTGCCACATCTCACGGCAAGAACCTATGTGATGAACTTGGTGGAACTGTGAAGAGGCTAGCAGCTAATGCAAGTTTACAATGTATCTATACTGATCAAATTATGACTTTAAGATAGTTGGTCATCTGGGCCAAAGACAATACTGTATCAAGAACATGAACTTTACATGTGTGTGTGTCAACAAGAAATAATGGAGAATAAGAAGTTGCTACACAGGTGACAGAATGCTAGGCATGTACCTGGAACTTAAACATTTCATGCTATTATATCAGGAACAAGGAATGAATTAATAAAAAGAGGCTTTCTATAGAAGCGACTAGTGTTCAGCAAAGAAATATCCCACACGAAACATTTCTTTGGAAAAAATAAAAGGTTTTGTGACCATCTATAATGATGCCTAGTGGTTAGGTTTATGAATGTGAATACAACATCACGGGAGGTTTTGATTAGTTTCCTACATCCCAGTTGTTCATCCCCATCATATGTGTGTTCTTACCAGCCAGTACATAATGAACAAGCCCTCACTAAGGCTGATCCACATACTAGACTGCAACAAGCCAAGCTTACACAGTAACTGCTGCGGACAGCGAAATCTCGGAAGAAGCGCACCTTATCCCAAAATAAAACTTTGGAAAACTTTATTTATCCCAAAATAAAACTTGTACCAAAGAAACAATGCATTTAACTGTATAAAAAAATTCTCCCAAAAAATAAAACGTACACCATATGCAGTATATCCAAGGTCAAATGTCACATCATGTTAACTTCAAACAAAAAAATCCAGTATTTATGAAAACTATTGGATTCTTTCATTCCTTTGCTTCAAAACAAACACAATTAGAAGCAAAGTATTTACTTTTTTGAGTTTGTTAGGAAAAATTCTGTTCACATTGGCAACTTTTCTGTATAAATATCATGCATCACCAAGTGCTAAAGCCTTGCATATGTATGTATGTCATGTCATGTTTTCTACCATTTTACCAAATTTTATAAAAATCTGAGATGGGCGAGTTGAACAAGTACACTTTTTGCGATGCTCTGGCATGGAATGACCGTAAGGTTATTTATATCTGTTTAGATTTGCATAAAAGATTCTTATGTTAACACTTATGATGTTGGCTTGCAGCAAACCATCCTGACCGAGAGCTCCTTATATAACAGCACCGAGGCAGAAGGGAACACACTTCTGCTTATCCTCGACCGCCGAGACGACCCAGTCACACCTCTTCTTCATCAGGTAGTGTGTAACAAAAAATTTAATTGTGAAGTGGAAAAGTGAGGTCATTATCAGAAGACACTATACCATTATGACTACTGTATATGGACAGTTAGTAGGGTAAGGATGCAGAATGGGACAAGAGAAAGGAATGCTGCCCAACCACTTGAACAGTCGGGGGACTGAATGCCAACCTTCAAGAACCAAGACCGTTGCTCCCCCATCCAGTCCAAGTGGAAGAAGTTGGAGAGCTACCATAGAGCATCCTATTAAACTCCCCATTATAAAATAGAAAGAGCTAATCTCTGATTTCTATTCTATATAATTAAAATTAAAATATTTCACTTAAAATATTAAATAGGTTTATGGTGTATACTGATTGCTATAATAAAACAAATTACAGTAACTCGAATTTTACTCGAGGAATAGTACTGTATGGTAATTTTAGATGTACATACATATCCCTGTAGTACAGTCTGGTTCGTTCTTGCCACACAATAGAGAATTCTGTCCCGGGTGGGACAGAAATGGTTAGACACATTTTCTTTCACCTAATGCCTCTTTTCACCTAGCAGCAAGTAGGTACTCAGGAGTTAGTCGGCTTGTTGTGGGCTTGCATTCTGGGCGGGATCAGTATTTCGACCCGTGGGGGGGGGGGGCTAGATAAAAGCCTAACGTATATGAATAAACTCTGGCTTCCTGTCCCCCGACATAGTGAATTATTATTTCATTTACTGGTTACAGTGGTTGTGTGAATGGTAGAACGGTGTTGTGACAAGTTGATTCCTAAGACAAAATTGTCAATGAGATGACGAGCAAGTATATTACCACAAGGACTGCTGACGTCAGAATTTTTTTGCTTTCCCCGAATAGATAAGAAAGAACCTCCTCCACATCCCCCCCACATCCTCTATCCTATGCAGTATTTGGTTTAAAATATTTACACCAAAATTTACATGGCTCTGGTATCTCATCATCCTGTGTATGCTGTAGATAGAATAATGAAAACTGTATATTTGTTGAACTATATTTTAGTTTGTTCTTAAGTATTAACTTAATTAATATGGTAATTAAAACTTTTAATTTAATCTGTGTCACCTGTAATAAATATGCTTGTGGATCTTTCCTACCGTAATGCAGTGGACGTACGAAGCAATGGTACACGAGCTGATTGGTGTGAGTAATGGCCGAGTGAGTCTGGCTCATGTTTCTGGTGTAGCTGACGACTTAAAGGAAGTTGTTATGTCTCCCACCCAGGATGAATTTTATGCCAGGGTAAGTTAACTTTATTGATACTTCTTAATGTTATGTTGAGTTGACCAGACCACACACTAGAAGGTGAAGGGACGACGACGTTTCGGTCCGTCCTGGACCATTCTCAAGTCGATTGTGTAATATTATGTTATTTGTTCAAGAATTTTTACCGATAAGATATTGTTGTTTCATATTTTAGACACAAGGTATTTGGCCAGCATGATTTTTTTGTATTGTTTTATATTGTCTCGTGTATTTGTACTGTAATTCACATAATTCATTCCAGATGGTCTCAGTTAGGAGGGTTCTGAATTTCAAGATAATTTTCATTTTATGGGTAGCTTATTTATCACCAGATATTTAGGATTTTTCTTAAAGTAAATGATAGACTTCATATTTTGACACATTTTCTTATAACAGTTACCTGTGGTCACCTTGCAATAAATAAGTACCTGAAAGTAAGAACTGATGAGGGGACCTCAAAAAGCCTAACAGGTTTCCTGTCTTTAACCACGAGAAATCATGATCAGATGTATAAATAATATAAACAAATATTTTGTAATACAATATAATAATACTACAGTGGGACCTGGCTTGAGTGAAGTGTATGATGTATGGCCAATTTGTTCCACCTTGGATTTGTTAGATCACTCATGCCCCAGTATCCTCAAAAGGCCAGTTTTGTTTATCATGCTGTTTTGGGTAGGCCTACATCATTATCACTGAATATTAATAACCTATACTTTGTTTATCTTAACAGTACTGTACAGCTCAAAAATGCCACTTTTAATAACCATAATTTTATTTAAACAAAATTGTCTTGACTAGTTACCTTTGATTTGGATTTTCATAATACAGTAAACTTAGTCTAATATTTACCTGAATTTACTGGCCGTCATCTCTAGTGGCCTCGACAGGGACTGAAAGCCGTGGCTGGTCTGCTACATGTAACGAATTATATTATGAATTATACAACCCATCCTCCTGTTTAGATAATCCCTATTGTGAGATCGTCAATAGTCACGAATTCATACGTACTTAGCTTTTAGATAGAATTATACCAACTAGTAAGGAATTCTTTTAAAATAAATGAAGCTAAAAAGTAAACGTGTACTACCAAAGTTACTATAAGTACTACCAAAACAGGAGGATGGGCTGTTTATGTGTGTTTCTTAGCTTAGAACTTTTCAGAGTAGCATACCATTTTGTAAAAAACTTTATTAAATTGCAGAGTATGTACCTGAATTATGGTGAAATTGGGCAAACTATTAAGGACCTGATGGAGGAGTATCAGAAAAGACTTTCAAAACAGCAGAAGGTTGAGTCAATAAATGATATGAAGAGTTTTGTGGAGAATTATCCCCAGTTTAAGGTGAGTATTCAGTGGTATTATCTCTTAGTGTGGTTAATGAGAAGGATGCATGTCTTAGTTATCTGCAGGTTGTGTATTTGTTATGGATACTGTAGTTACCATTTATGATGAGAATTGTTATCGAGGATGCTTCCAAGGACAGCATCATTGTATGCTTCATTGAATTGGATTATGGTAGTCATCCACGTGATGGTTGGGTAGGGTCAAAACTGGATTTTGTTTAGTGCCTTGTTGTCATCCTTAGAAATTTAGGATTAATGTGTAGTAGACTCGTGGCATGCTTACTAAGGTACAGTATTACATATATATGAGGTATTTGGTTTGCTTCTCATGTGTGTATAACATTGGTATTCTTGAAATACTGCACATACTGTTGGCTCCATATTTGAAATTATACTGTAAATACATTCGACATTATCATAATTTTTGTTTCATTTGTTTAGCCCTTGCTATTTTAAAATTGTACTTTAATTTACAGAAAATGTCTGGAACAGTGAGCAAGCATGTGACTGTGGTAGGAGAGTTGTCGCGGCTGGTGGGTTCCCATGGACTCCTAGCAATATCAGAGTGTCAACAGGAGCTGGTTTGTGGATCTGATCACACTACAAATCTTCAGGTACTAATTTATTTTTGTACATTTTGCATATATATATATATTATTTATTTATTTATTAATGGTAATAACTGCTACTTTAATAAGTCTTAATTATGTCGAGCGATATCAAATGGGGTTTCCATACTTGTTTTATAAGACCCAGAACTAAGATTTGCCATTGTGCCACAAACAACATCAAAACAACTTAAGTGGTGCATATTCATCTTTTTATCCACAGAGTATATATCGGCTGGTGACAGATCCTAAAGTTAGGGAGATAGATGCTGTGATACTTGTGATGCTCTACGCTCTCAGGCATGAAGGTCACCCGAACAATGACACAAGAGGTCTTGTAAGCGCACTTAAGAAGAGAAATGTTATGGACCGCTACCTAAAGGTAAGACTTGTTACTCTATTGTTCCTAAAGCCTTAGGAACAATAAGGTAACTAGTATAGAGCTCTTTATAAGAAATTATACTTCTAATATTCTGGTTTGGCTATAGGATTGAATCTAATTTAGTAGTGAATTAAAATGGATTTCCTAATTCAGGAACCCCAAGATAGTGCTTACTTATCAGTAAGGGAGTGAGATCTATCTCTTTATGCCCCCACCATCAAGCCATTTATATGCTGCGTGCTAATTACCTCATTTCAATATTAACGTGGATGGGTTTTGCTAACAAAACAATTTTGGAAATTTATCCTGCTTAATGAAAATGATCTGTCATTTGGACTTCTTATAGAAGTGGTCTGGATTTATGTCTTTGAATTTGTTCAGTACAGTATTATAAAGGTCTCGGTGACATCAGCTAACATGGATCGGAGCCGGTCAGCCGAGCGGACAGCACGCTGGACTTGTGATCCTGTGGTCCTGGGTTCGATCCCAGGTGCTGGCGAGAAACAATGGGCAGAGTTTCTTTCACCCTATGCCCCTGTTACCTAGCAGTAAAATAGGTAACTGGGTGTTAGTCAGCTGTCACGGGCTGCTTCCTGGGGGTGGAGGCCTGGTCGAGGACCGGGCCACAGGGACACTAAAAAGCCCCGAAATCATCTCAAGATAACCTCAAGATCAGCTGTGTTGTCTGGTTTGTCATGTTAGTCTTAGAGACCCCTCAAACTTTCCTGGTGCTGTGTGAGAGTTGACTTGGTTATGGTGAAATTGGAATACTTTTTTCATAAAAGATGAACAAAGACAGGCTCACTGTGCTGTTCTGTGGCAATGCAGCTGGCCTACATAGAAATTACTTGTGACAAGAAAATTTAAATCGTGTAGCATGGTTGGCCACGTTTCCTACATCTGGATGCTTATGTTCACTTAGCAGTAAATAGGGACACAGGAATTTGGCACTTATTGTGTGTTTCATCCCAGGAAAGGTCAGTAGTTGATCCTCGATAATGGGAATTATTTAAAGGGGTCATGTTCCTCCGTAGTGTTCCAAGTCATATTTTGAGACTGGTTTCTAGCTCATTTTGTAGTTAAGATGAACGACCACTTTAAAAGCGATGGTTTACCAAAGAACAGCAGGGTGACTTCATTTCTTAATGATAGCCCATTATGTCCACATGAGAATGAGATACTCTAAAACAATATGTTGTGCTATGTAGCTGTTCCGCAACACAGCTTCCTTCATCCAATTCATGGATCAAGGAATAATTTTGAACCATTAAACATTTGTTCTGAAATGAATTTCCAAGATACCATCATGAATAGCATGGTAATTTTAAGGAGGGTTTAAACCTTCCTATTAAAATCTTCTATATGGAATATTGAACTTGCATGGAACATGGTAAAATAATTGAACTTGCAGCATGGCTGGAACAAATTTTGGATCGCAGGTCGTCATTTTCCTTGAGTGGATAATGACCAGGCAGAATTTGATGATTTTCTTACCAGGAAACTGTGAGAGAAAAATAATCAGATATAAATTCCTCGGAGAGGAATTAATCATAGATAATCTTGAGGAACAATTCATTAGTGTACCTGAAATGGCTGTGATAGACATTTTCTCTATCAAACCTGACTGATACCGAGACTATTTTATATAGTGACAGAAAATACGCTGGGTACTAAACAGTAAATCGGTAAAGAAGTCCTTGGGAGTTAGTCAACTGTTGTGCATTGCATGCTGGTAAATGGCCTGCAGTTGGCTAGGGGAACTTTGATAAGTCTAACAGGCATTCTGCCCTCTGATAATGGGGAAACCATAAGTTAGATCAGCCCGTCCTACTAAAGTTGGCCAATGTCAAGAAAACGGTCAGTTTAAAGTGTCCTCGCCTAACCTACCAGAGGACCCAAAACAGAAAACGGGTACATTACTTTCTCAAGCCGCTTCTATTTTCTGGAATGACAATTTTTTTGCCTTTTGTAATGCGTACGATTGAAAAGTGATGTTCTTTGTAAGATAATAGGTTGGTTAGATTGTGGTGTACTTTATTTTATCAGATGCATTTACTATTTTCCATGCATGAAAAACTGATGAAAAGATATGTTACAGCTATTTCTCCCTGCAACACCTGAGTTAAGGTTATAACCTTTGTATACTGTACTTTAAAACCCTGGGCTGAGAGGTTCGAGTATTTTCTTTTCAATTTCAAAATACAATTTCAAGCCAAGCCTATGTATGTCTCCTTGTGTGAAGTCATTCAGCACGAGTAATTGTACCAGACTACTGATAGCTAAGAAGTGGGTTCCATGAGCCAGATTTCTCTCCATGCAAAGATAAATATGCAAACATGGGTATGTAAGTCCTTCACTTGAAAGTCTGTGGTGTCCTCTCTTCCCAGTACTATTTGTCATATGATGCTTTGAAACTACTGACAGTTTTGGCATCCATCATCTTACTTAAACTGTTTTAATTGTCTACCAAAATGTTTGCAAAAGGAACTTTCTAATGAGGTACTGGACTGGATATTGCAGAAAGGGTAAATAAAGTTAAAAATTTATTATTATTATTATTATTATTTATTAAATATTTTGTTTTCAGGGCATGTGAGTGTGTATTGACAAGCCACTGTAGCACGAGGACCCGTATAAATTTACTGCAGTATTTTCATGTATTGTGACGGCACTATTTTCATATATTGTATGCACGTGCAGGCTAATATACTGCATGTTTGTTGCATGCATATACTTGACTAATTGTACTTACCTACCAGTGTTTTGGAGTAAGCTATAGTTCCTGAACTTGCTTCGTAACTTTAAATGTATTGGTGTATTTGAGTTGTAGTCCATTTTCAAATAAATTGCATAACCCCTCAACAACTTCCCTCCCTATCTTACCTCATATCTTCTCTCCCCTTACAGGAGCAGGGCTGGTAAGGATTTTTAAAATAAGGGAGAGGGAGATAAAGTGATGGACAGGGAAAACAAGGAGTTGTGGGTGGATGAAGCATGCAAGAATGTTTGTCTCATATGTTGGTTTGTTTTCCAGGTTTATAATTCCTGCATTTTATTGTTTTTTATTTTAAGTAATGTTATTTGTTTACAGCTGTTGTCATCTTTAATGGACTTTGGTGGAGCAAGAGCTCGTCAGAGTGACTTGTTTGGCACCCAAGTTCCACAGGACGTGTCGGCAATTAAGAAACGCCTCTTCAAAGTTAGTGTCGTTGATAAGTTGAAGTCGTGATTCTGAATATCAGTATGAAAAGAGTTGATTAATGTTATGATTCTTCATTGATGCTGCACTTGAATCATTTTTCTATTAACTCAAGGATGTTTTTTTTTTCCTACCACATGCTTCAACTCGTTTATTTTTTCACTCGAGTGCACTTGATGAGGACCTTCCCAACCTTTCTCACTAGTGTGCATTTGTGAAAAGTTCTAAACTTTTATTATTTTTTTTAATTTTTACTGGTATGCACTTACTAAAACCTTTAAACCTTCCCCTAACTTTTGTGGTTATAGTATGCACTTGTAGGCTCAGTTCTCAATTTTTCCTGTTAATGTACTTATGTAGTTGTGCTTGCAGGGGTTGAGCTTTTGCTCTTGAGTCCCAGCTCTCAATGTGCCCTTGTGACAGTGACCCTCTGGGGCCATTTGGCATAGGCACCTTGGGGGCACTTCTCAACCCATATTTAGTCAGCACTTGCCACACTAACGTCTTGTGATTGAAAGTTGCTGTTGTTGCTTTGCTTATGTGATGCGTGAAGAAATAAAATACAATACTGAGGGTTGTAACATCCTTTAGATTCAGTACTGGGCAAATGAGCACGAGTAGACATGGACCATACAGGACCCATCTGTCCTGTATATGCAAATATACATATTTGCAGCCATACAGGACCCATCTGCTGCAAAGGAACTTCCATTTTATTCTATTTTTTGATCAGTCATTATTATGTTTTGATTATAATTAACAATTGTACATGCTTTGTGTACAATTTGATGCTAACATTGCTTGGATTATTATTATTATTATTTTGTTGAATAATTACAAAAATCTTCACTGAATTCCAGTTGAGCTAATACATATATTCACTCCACCTGACATTTTTTTTTGTTTAACCTGATCACAAAATTCTTAATACTAGAATGAAATTCATTTATTGTTTCAAATTTCTAGTAGAAAGAGTTCTATTCAAGCAGGGCTTCCACAGTACAGTATAAGAAATATTCTATGACCTTTATTTAAACATTGCAGGGATTGAAGGGTGTAGACAATGTGTACACTCAACATAAACCGCTGTTGCTGGAGACTTTAATGGAACTGATGAGGGGTCGTTTACGCGAGGGAGCCTTTCCCTTCTGTGGAAATCCACCTTCCTCAACAGTAGCCAGGTAGAGTGTATATACATCATATTTCTTAAATATTTTTATCCGATTATGTTTATTACAAGTATTCTATGGTTAATTGGTAGAGTCTAGAGAACTCTTAGAATTATGTATGATAGAAAGATAAAATTTGTATGAATATGTTCTCCTAACCTAAACTAAGTTTCGTTATAAGGTAAAGACAGTATATTTAGGAATCTAACCCAATCACTTGGGTTGGATGGTAGAGCGACGGTCTCGCTTCACGCAGGTCAGCAGTCAATCTCCAACCATCAAAGTGGTTGGGTACCATTCCTTTTCCCCCATCCCATCCCAAATCGTTATCCTGATCTCTTCCAAGTTCTGTATGGTTTAATGGCTTGGTACTTTCTCCTGATACTTTCCCTTCCCTTTTCATAACTATAGTACAATACAGTGGTCTGCATCTTTGACAATCACAATTGTGAATCCCAGGTTCAGTCACTTTATCTCTTACCTGTTGCTTTGTTCGTGTGACGGTAAATAGGTACCTGGGAGTTGAGCAACTGTTGTGGGTTGCATCCCAGGAAAGGTCAGTAGATGGCCTAGGAGGTATGTGGATACTCCTAAGAGTGCAGGCTTCTTATCCCTGACAAGAGGAATACACAGAAGACATCACTTCTGTATCCACTATTCACAATACTGTATTCTGTATCCACAATAAGTGAAATGCTTGTTCCATATCAGAAAAGGAAGAAACGACAATATTTCAGTCCATCCTGGACCATTATTATTAGTGAGTTCATCCTGCTCTGGTTTATTAATAGTTAAGTAGAGCTACATGAAGCCTGAAGTTACATAGTGTAAATTTAACACTGCATAACTGTTCTTTATAATAAATTTATTGGTTATTGCAAGGGTGTTTTTATGTGGCATGTTTTTCTCACCATGCACACGTCTAACCACTTGGGTTGGACGGTAGAGCGACGGTCTTGCTTCATGCAGGTCGGCGTTCAATCCCCGACTGTCCAAGTGGTTGGGCACCATTCCTTCCCCCCTGTCCCATCCCAAATCCTTATCCTGACCCCTTCCAAGTGCTATATAGTCGTAATGGCTTGGTGCTTTTCCCTTGATAATGCCTTTCACCATGCACACACTGGATTAATTCTTGTATCATGGCTCTCTCCTTAACCAAAATTCTGTAAATCCTGCAGCACCCCCAAGATGCCACTCTCATGCAGTACTGTGCAAAGTTTTGTCATCACTGCTGAAACACATGACATGTGTGCATTGCCTCTCAACTTCCACAAATATTATACACTTGGCTTTACTTCTCACTCAAAGTCAGATGTGCTTTGTGCACAGATCTGTCTTCCTTCAGTTTGGAATTGTATCCAAATTTCAATAATAAGCAAAGATTGCTTATACATAAGAACTGGTACATTTTTTAATGTTTTGTTCCAAAATTTAGTTTGATGTTCCTTAGCAGCATATTTTCAGTATGTTGTCACTGATCTGGACAGGACCATGCTAGGCCTGAATTTTTCCTGAGTGTTTTCCGTGAATTTTATATCCGAGTGTCCAGCTATGTGTATAAACTATTTTTGTCGCTGAAAAGTGGCTGAGGAAATTTTTAATAATATTCAGGTATGTAGTTTATTAAAATAGATCACGTAAAAAATAAAAGTGGACTTTAGATAGTGTTTAAAACATATCATATTGTTCTCAATTCGCCTCAAGTGCCGTATTCTCAGGACTAGCCAGTAACACAACACTCATGAATATCAACATTCAGATATACTGTACTTTATTAGTACTGTACTGTTATTTTATTGTTTGATAAAAATGGCCTAGAATGGAACAGTGTACAAGTTGACGTTCACTGTGCTCTCATAAATATAGAAACATTAATTACTTTGTGCCAAGAGAACAATTGTAACAACATGTAATATTATGTGCCTATGTATCCCTTTCCACAACTGCCAGCAGGATGGGTATGGGGTGCATAATAAATGACCAAACTTACTAAAGCAAGAGAAAGAAAGAAAAACAAAATATGTAATGTATAGGTAACTATAGCGGTGATTTTTATTATACTTGCTAACTATGTATACACACATTTGAGTACATTTTGTAACACCTACCATGTTCCACAGACCCCAGAATGTAGTTGTGTTCATCATTGGTGGAGCAACATACGAAGAATCCGTTGCAGTTCATCAGTTCAATACCAACAACCCTGGAGTACATATCATTTTGGGAGGCTCCACCATACACAGCTCTTCCACCTTCTTGGACTCCATGGAGTCGGCAATGGACGGAATTCCACGTAAAGCTCTCAGAATATGAGCATCATAGGATCATGACGCATGAAGTCGGTGCAGATTCTATTGGCTAACGAAAAACATGTCTGAAATGCAGTTAAAGTATGCATGATAGTATGTTTGTGTCTAGTGGTAAATAAATTAAATCCTAATCAGCAGAGAGAAGTTTTACATAACTGGGAAATCATATTATTTTTGCTATAACAATAGAGTTCCAGTGTGAAACTTATCATGTTGATGTAACATAACTTTTATTTTCCAAATTACTTCTGTGTGTCTTGTATTATACATTCTCTTAACTAAAAATCTGCCAAATATTAGTAAGAGTTAGGTTGAAATTCATTAAATGATATAAAAAACAGCTGGTTTGGTTTACTAATTTTTTGGTGAAATTTTTAAGAAAGTATCCCTATTTGCTTTGGTATACAATACAGTAGCATTGATAATCCTATACTGTATTCTGTAAACTCCTACAAACTGGAACACAGGTTCTTTTAAATACATACACAGATTTTCTGATATACGGCAAATCTTCCCAAATTCATATTGATTTAATATTTAATCAATGGTATTGACCATTGGATTAATTTTATTTATGTAATGCAATCATTAATGTCATTGACTTGATGTTGGATCTACATTATCCATACATTCGATATATATAAGCAGTGCCCATGGTGTAGTGGTAAGACACTCGCCTGGTGTTTCGCGAGTGCTTTGGCTCGGGTTCGTATCCTGGCCAGGAAAGGTTTACCGGGAGCCAATCCTTAACTGTGGCCTCTGTTTGCCCAACAGTAAAATGGGTACCTGGTTGTTAAAGATTTGGCAGGTCATATTCCAGGGAATATTAGGATTAAGGACTTGCCCGAAATGCTATGCTAGTGGCTGTGCAAGAATATAAGAACTCTTGTATATATATATACTGTATAAATAATTTTTTTTATCTCTAATAAACCAATGTCATTTCAATTGTTGCCTATAATTCTCATCTACTATTGTTTACTCATATTCTCAGTTGTCAGTGCCCAGATCATTTCCTTTAAATTTTATTTAATTAAAAAAAAATTCTGATACATAAAACAAAATCTTTTATCAGTAAAATAGAACAGTGGCAAAGTTATGCAGTTGTATTGTAGATGATTCAACTATCGACTGAGGTTGTTTAATCTCACTTTAAGATACCCCTGACAAAAAGAAAGTAAACACACATTATGGTTATCTATGTATATTTGATAAAATGGTTACAGTGGGTTGATGTATGTCGATACGACATCAGAACACAGAGTGCTGTAAGATGAGGCTGTAGGGTGCAAGTGGCAGCTATGTCAGGTCACGACTGGCAACAGTCAGGGGCTAGCCTCACCTAAATTTCCAGAGTCTGGGGTATGGGATGGATCTTACAGAGTAGATGGTTATGGCAATGAAGATAGTATGTAGTGAAGATGAGGGTAGAGAGGGGGGAGGGGATAAAATAGGTATAGAGAGAGATAGAAAGACATACCTGGTAGATAGAGCGATGTAGAGATAGATATATAAGAGAGGGGAGACAAATATAGATAGACCCAGACAACACTGTGAACCCCCCCCCCCCCCCCCAATGCTATATTCTGTACATAGAGTAAAAAAAAATTAAGATACCGTACTTTTAACAGTACATTTCTAAATGTTATAGCTTAAAATTAAAATATATAAATATTTTATTTAAATATATTATTTTCTTTGTACTATATAAATATTGAATGACAAGTTTAACATGATTATTATAATCATATAAGCTGGGAAAAGGGTGGCATTCTGCATTGGAGATTTTATAATACTGTATGTACATTTTTGAGGTATTCTGGCTTAAAACAAACACCACATACCTTCCTCAATCAATTGCAAAAAAATATTGCATTCATAGTTGCTGTTGCAACTGCATAGTTGCATATATAGTCACACACACACACACACATTTAATTTGGTTTTACTCTTCATTTTTTTCCTCTAAATGATATTTTTAAGTAACTGTAATACTATTCTGCCTCATACTTTTATTTTTTATGGTGAGAGTAGCTGGCATTTGCCTGACTCAATAATTAGAACATATTTTAGCAAATTGTAAAGCTGATAATTAAAGGCATGTCTATACATATACTGTACTGTAATTTTTTAGAGAAAATATTTACAGGTAATATAATTTTGTTTTATACTGTACTCTGGAATTGGCATGTGTAATGAGGCTTTCAAGATGGAATGTTTATAGTTCCTGTGTCATGTATGTATTCCCATCTCATCATAATATGATTGTACATATTTAATAAATAAATATAACAATTTGTTTTTATTTATTCCAAATAAGTAATGCAAAAAAACTCACAATGAGACTCCTGACCATCTTTATTATACTCCATGTGTGTTACATAATAACATTCCTATCTTCTTTGCTTGCTACCACAACATAATTTACATGTCTGCCACCACAATGAAGCCTTGCCTGTCACCATAAAATCACTTTGGTATCAAAGGTACTGTACCAGCTTTATTACAGATGTACCACAAGCTGTAACCTAGCTAGGTGTTAAGTTTTAACATTTTAGCATTTGCGGACATGGTGGTTGGTGAGAATGATGGTTCTGCATAATGTATTACCAAGTTAACTTCCCGGCCAAAGCTACTCTGATCCCAGGCACCCACAAGACGTAATGTACATTACATAATGTATGTAATTGCGGAGGTTGATTACGTAATGTAATCAACAAATAAGGGGGTTTATTACATAGATTACGTAATACAATAAACCCCCGCAAGCATAATAACATGCTTCTTAGGCAGTCGTTGAGATGTCCTTGCATGGGTGCTCTTGTTTTGTGTTTCTCACCCATCCTCCCGTTTAGATAGTACTTTTTGTAATTATGTGGACAATCGTACACATACTGACATATGGACAATTAGACAGTGAAATTTGGTACTATCACACACTCAACACACAAGCTGTCCTCAGAGAGGAGCTCCACTCAAGGGAATGGATTGGAAATGCCTACATAATTAGTGTTATTATCTACTCTCTATCCATGGTTAGATTAGCATCATAGGTTAACTAAAAGGTTACTTTAAGTTAAGGTTTGGTTTGGTTAGGATAGGCTTCATTGGATTTGGTTACGTTAATAAAGTTTATTAGTGACAATACTGTGAAATTTGAAAACTATTTTAGTGTACCCGTGAATTCTGTTTACAGAAAACCATATTATTCAAAGAAAACATTTTCAGCCTACAATTTTTATATTTTAAATCAAGGATTTATAATACAACAACATTATAACTTGAAAATAATATCTGTTTATGACAAAGATTCATTTGCCAGATTACATGTAGACTATTACTGGAACCATAATATGCTTTCAGATCATCACAAATATCTAGATAATGGTGGTTTAATCACAAACTATCTAGGTGGCCTCTCATGGTAATGGATTTGCTGTGATGATGGGCTCATATTCACTTTATAGTCCGGAAAAAATAAAGCTAAACACAAAACCTAAATATTCCTAGCCTTAGTATAGCACATATATGAACTATATTAGGCCTCAGGGTGTATTAAGCCTAGGATGGTTAGGTTAGGTTTTATTAGCAACATAAATACAAAACCTTTACTGGCTTTTCTAAATACAATAGTACTAAATTCTACTTTCTAACTGTCCATTATGTCAATATATGTATGATGGTCGATATCGTTAATATAAGTAATGACAACAGTAGGATGGTTCTTGCTTACTCTACGTTACCAACAATGCAGAATTACTTTATTGGTAGTAAGAGTAGTAACTTATAAATGCCTAATGCTATTGGTATCTTCGTGTTTAAGAACAAAGAGTAAATATTAACAACAACATTGTGCAACAAATTCGAAATACGTTGAGTGGATAGTAAATCACTTATTATTTTCTTATTGTTATCTCATTGAAGCGAGACAGTTGGTAACGACGCCAGACTGAGTGAGACGAGCCAACGAGGGAGACCTCGTCCCACCTGTCTCCCACAGTCTGCCAACTACAGTGCTTAATAACACCTGTAACACCTGCACATAACCCAGAACAATAAGTGAGAACAGTGACTGAAAAAGTGGAAAAACACTAATGCTGAAAATCAGCATTTATAATCATGACGAAGTGTAGTGTGATGATGGCCTGTTGACCTCAACTTGTGTTAATTGTTAGAGGGCTGCGGCCAGGTGGTGGTGGTGGGTCAGGGGGCAGGTGGTGGGTCAGGGGGGAGGTGGTGGGCGTCCTGGCACTCTGCTGTGGCTGCTGCTGGCACCCTGGAGCAGCTGTCACCAGCAGAGACGTGGACAGGCTTCCTCTCCTGAGGGCCGCCGCAAGTGGTGTCCACGACCACTGGATCAGAATGTTGTGCTGACAGGTGTGGTGGTGGTGGGCACTGTACCTGGTGTGGTGGTGGTGGGCACTGTACCTGGTGTGGTGGTGGTGGGCACTGTACCAGGTGTGGTGGTGGTGGGCACTGTACCAGGTGTGGTGGTGGTGGGCACTGTACCTGGTGTGGTGGTGGTGGGCACTGTACCTGGTGTGGTGGTGGTGGGCACTGTACCAGGTGTGGTGGTGGTGGGCACTGTACCTGGTGTGGTGGTGGTGGGCACTGTACCAGGTGTGGTGGTGGTGGGCACTGTACCTGGTGTGGTGGTGGTGGGCACTGTACCAGGTGTGGTGGTGGTGGGCACTGTACCAGGTGTGGTGGTGGTGGGCACTGTACCTGGTGTGGTGGTGGTGGGCACTGTACCTGGTGTGGTGGTGGTGGGCACTGTACCTGGTGTGGTGGTGGGCACTGTACCAGGTGTGGTGGTGGTGGGCACTGTACCTGGTGTGGTGGTGGTGGGCACTGTACCAGGTGTGGTGGTGGTGGGCACTGTACCAGGTGTGGTGGTGGTGGGCACTGTACCTGGTGTGGTGATGGTGGGCACTATACCAGGTGTGGTGGTGGGCACTGTACCAGGTGTGGTGGGCACTACCACGTGTGGTAGGCACTATGCCAGGTGTGGTGGTGGGCACTACACCACTGTACCAGGTGTGGTGGTGGGCACTACACCACTGTACCAGGTGTGGTGGTGGGCACTACACCACTGTACCAGGTATGGTGGTGGGCACTGAGACAGCTGTCTTAGGGGAAGAGAGGGGAGGTAAAAGAGTACCACGTCTTCAGAAACACCTCAGCCATGAACAAGATGCCATACATCAACTTCTCAACACCTTGTGTAACTCAGCAGTATCCAGGGATCAGGACATACTACTGATGGCTGCCATAACCACCTAACTCATAAGGTAAGCAATAACTTTGACGAACCTGTCAAACTTTTTTTCTTTATTTAATAAAATACAATATAAATCATATATACATCAATTTTACAAGGCAATACTACATTACATATACAGTAGTATAAATCTCAGTAAACAAGTGTTTCATATTATCACAGAGCATGAACTTTAAATCCCTAAATGTTATACTTATTTTTCTTTAAATGATTTACAGTTTTAGAGATAAACTAGGCTGTGACCAAGAGGGATAATTTTGTCAGAGGAGAATGTTTTTTTTTCACCAGTGGCTGTGTAAATCAAAGTATAAATTCACCTAAACGGAGCAATGGGGGCTTGGCAAATTGCTTGCAGGTTTCATAAATAAGTAGGCCTACTATCAAAGGATCTATAGTTAACCAAATTTGGTGAGCTATCTTTACAAATGTAACATGAGCGATTATGATATATATAAAGCCAGATCTACAGTAACTTTAAATCACGAAGTTTGATCTTGAATCTCAAGGCTAAATACACAAATTTAGCTCAGCGTTGTGGCAAGAGCCAGAAAATCATCAATCCTATGCCATCTAATATCATATATATATAGTTTTGGTGCATTTAAAATCTATGTAACTGAAGGAAATGCTGTTGTAAACATTGACACGTTGTCATAGAGATGTGATCGAGGCCAACCCACCCAATCTGTTTAGATAATTTTAGTACTTTTAGTACCTATGTGGACCATCGTACACACATAGACGTAATGAACACTTAGATAGTAATATTCGCCACTATACACTTTATAGTCCGAATATATAATATTCCTAGGCCTAATATAGCACATGTATGTACTATATTAGGCCTCAGATCGCATGTATTAGGCCTTGGAAGGTTAGCTTAGGTTAAGTTTTCTTTGCAACATTAGTACAAAAACTTTTCCGGTTTCTCCAAATTAAATAATACCGATTTCTACTTTCTAATTGCCTTTTACGTCAATGTATCTACGATGGTTTTTCATCGTTTCTATAAGCACTACGTAAACAGGAAGATGGGCTGTCGAGGCATATGTGCTATTTAATTTGCCTGCATTTAATCTAAAATAATTACGATTTCTTTACATAATCAAGATTATAACGCATATCGACCATAAATAATCAAGATAATAATATATACCGATATATATTATCGGTATAAATGATAATTATTATAAATTAAATGATAATTATTACAGATATAATTAATAACACACCGACTACCAATATAGTTCGGTAAGCTCTTTACTATTACAGAATGATGGCAAGAGAAATGGCTTGCAGAAAAATAATATACCGTACTATGAAACAGTAACAACAGTTTTGCATTTGGCATGTCTCATAGCAAGAAAGCCTATTGAACAAATCCACAAGGGCCGTGACGAGGATTCGAACCTGCGTCCAGGAGCATCCCAGACACTGTGTTAAGAAATCCTATTGTAAAAACTACAGTAATATCGACTTAATCATTGAGTGACAAAATAAAAAATAACTTATATAAATGGTAGTGTTAATTATTAACGATGATAAAACCAATATACAAAATATGTTTCATATGTAGCCTAGGAAACTCGTGTAATTATATCATATCCCCCATGTTATAAATTGAATTGACAGATATGATTTTGTCTCTCAAAAATATATTCAGGTAGACCTAATCCGCACAAAAAGCAGTTTTGGGAACCCTAGTTCTACAGAATTACTGTTGCGAGAGGATTTTGGAAATTTTACACTGAAAATGCTGTAGTTATGAAATGTTATAAAAGCATGAACGTATCGTACAAAACCTTAAATTGTAACTATGCTAAAATAAATGAATACAGTACTACTATGGTACGTCCTTAGTATTATCATTATATGCTGTACGATTAAGCGCAATATACCATATTTATATATATAATATATATATAGTATATATAATATATATAATATATATAATATATATAATATATTTGTTTTATGATAAAAAATTGCCTCGGGGCCATCACTGGAATCTAAGGGATATTCTGTGCTGTTTATGTATTTAAATGAGGACTGGCCTGAATATGCAGAAGCTTCACTCGACATTAATATTGTAAATGTATAAAATTACACAGTTTGTGAGTTAAAGATTATACTATTCAAAATTAATTAAGGTTTAGAAATGTTAATATTCAACCAGTATTGTTAGGCCTGTGTTATGAAATTGTTTCATCTTATCGAAATTATGAAATCTAAATTAATCTACGTAAATTAAGTATTGATTGTTAGTTAATTGATAGATTAGTTTGACTTTTTGTAATATCAAGTATGAGAATGACGTTTGCTCTCTCTCTCTCTCTCTCTCTCTCTCTCTCTCTCTCTCTCTCTCTCTCTCTCTCTCTCTCTCTCTGTCTCTCTCTCTCTCTCTCTCTCTCTGTCTCTCTCTCTCTCTCTCTCTCTCTGTCTCTCTCTCTCTCTCTCTCTCTCTCTCTCTCTCTCTCTCTCTCTCTCTCTCTCTCTCTCTCTCTCTCTCTCTCTCTCTCTCTCTCTCTCTCTCATATATATATTATATATGGTTCGATAAATGAAATGAATACTAGGACATGCATACATAAGATAAATATGACGACATGCAGTAGGTCACAGGTGAAAACTAAGATCAGAAATAAAAATTTACCCGAAACCCCTTTGGCAAACCAACATACTAAGATACCATTTAATAACAGGTATACAAGATTTCTAAATCACTATTTACTCGATTGTAATAATTTTCAGCAGTTAAGAAATATCTTTTCAAAATGGTACTGTATCAGGGATATAGGCCAATTCCTGGTTCATAAGGATTGTCAAACTCTGAGACCACTAATTCTCATTAATTATATTTAGAAATGTAAAATTAAAGTAACAATAACTATGAATTAAAATGAAAATTATCCTATGTCCAGGATACAAAAAGAAGGTAGAGTGCATGCTTACACCATGACCTCATCTTGTACACTTATGTGCTCAGTTCTGCTTAGGACCGGTTCCTTCACGTGACGAGAGGGGGAGGCTTTGGTTATTCTCTCTCTTGTTGAGCTTTACGGCCACCGGCTTATGGAAGGTCAATTAGGCCAACATGATTACTTCAATAATCCGCAGGGCATTTGAGAGTGGCTTGCATGTAAACAATCTTCCAGACAGATCCCATCTTGGCACGCTATGTTAAATCCAGTGCTTAGAGCTTTACTTCCTTATTTTGATCTTGCTCTCTCTGCAGCTCGGTTTCACGATATGACACCGTAAAAAATGCAATGGTTTTATATAACCAGAAACATTCGTATTAAGCAAACCCCAGCTTAACTATCGAGAACGATTTTTGTATTTTTTACTAAAACCCCCAGTATTTGACGAATTGGTAAATTCCGTTTAAAGTGCGATGTATTAGGCGAGAGAACATGATGAAATCACCTCCAGGAGAATAGACAAAGTGAACTAAGATGCAGTGTTCAACATTTATAATAGTGAAACTAAGGCACATTGAAACCGGACACGCAAGTCAGTCACAGAAGTGACAGGACGAAACTTTTAGCGTAAGTCGTAAAAAAATGAAACTGGTTATAATAGGATGTCAAAGCTACCTCTATATACAACTTCGAAAGCAAATTCGATAACTTAAATACAGGGAGAGTCGTTACGTTTACCAATCGATAGCTGAAAAAAACTGGATTTGATAGCTGAAGCTCGACCTTGCAAACACATATAGGAGAGTGCACCAAGCCGTTGACAATGTTCATTCTCACGAAAGTTACTTGTAAACAGAAGCCAGCGGGAAGGATCGCTTAATTACCGAACTGTCCATCAGAAACCGCACTAGTACAACTACTCCTGACGAGGCTTCACTCCACACGCTGCAGTAATGATTCAAGAGATATTTCACACAACTATGGAGACAGACTGTAAGTGGGGAACTGGACAGTATCCAGAGATGGTGGATGTCTGTCTGTCTCTTCAAGTTCAAGTATGTTTATTGAGACAAGAAAAAATACATCTCTTTTTTCAGTCTGTTCTCCCTCTTTCCCCCTTATATAAGATTTACAAGTTTTCTTGCATATAGTATCAATAGTAAGTCAAGGAAAAATATTATATCCCTATTTTTTTCCAAATTGTATACCTACAATTCGACTATTAAACAATATTATGCAAATTTAATGTGACATTTAATAAAATAAGTAGCGTAAGGGGAAATATGACAACATCATCAAGTAAATTTATATCTGGAGAAAACATAATGGTATTGCATCATTTCAGTCAACAGAAGCAGTCGTTGCAGTAATATCATATATTTTTATTTTAGTTTTAGTAAAACCACGTATTATTAACTCATCATTGCATTAAAACCATTAAATAATAGCTGTTGTGGTGAAACCAATCACCAATGTATCATGATAAATGACTGCATTATAAAGTTAATATAGAAAAGTTTTGAGGAAATAATAGTACCAAATAAACTAGTGTTTTGGTAAACTAGAATATGAGCAGCATACGGCAGCCTGCCTTTGATGTCTGGGCTGGAAAACCAGGCAAGGCATTTCCCTTGACTTTAATATTATGAAACGACTTCGCCTAATTCTCTAAAATATGTAGTTTTTGGAGATTTTCGTATAGTATTATCGCTAATAATATTTTATTGACTTGTATATTTAATTAGATATCCACGTTTGGGATTTTTTTTTTTAACTTTTTTTATCGTCAGGCTTAGGTTCAGTATTCCGAGAACGCCTCATCGTCCTGATTTGAAATATAAAATATTTAGGTTTGAGCAAAAATGTTTGTTTTCTATTGAAATTGGGTAGTGTAGCCCAAGCAGTTAAGAGTGTTGCAATAGATGATGAGGCTACTTTTTATTTATTTTTTGCTTGCATAAAAAGATGACTAGATCTAGGTTATTAATCATACGGTTTTTGTCGTCTACTTAGTCTTTCAATTATATACTCCACATTTCTTTTGATACAATTATTACATTAATCTCTATCGTTGTATCCAGAATATACTTTGGCAACATTGACTAAATTGACGGGGCCCGTCCTGACAAATAGTACCTCTCATTTTGTACGCCATGATGCAATTAATGTACAAATTTGATGTACAAATTCAAAAGTACTCTGAAAAGTAGCAGTTCACAAATATGCACGTTTTTTACGCATTGGTGGTTACATCTGAGAATAAAGGAAATGACGGTTCTGTCCATCCTGGATCATTATCAAGTGACGACGGTTCTGTCCGTCCTGGACCATTATCAAGTGACGACGGTTCTGTCCGTCCTGGACCATTATCAAGTGACGACGGTTCTGTCCGTCCTGGACCATTATCAAGTGACGACGGTTCTGTCCGTCCTGGACCATTATCAGTGATGACGTTTCTGTCCATTCTGGACCATTATCATGTGACGACGTTTCTGTCCATCGTGGACCATTATCAAGTGATGATGTTTCTGTCCATCCCGGACCATTATCAAGAGACGACGGTTCTGTCCATCCTGGACTATTATCAAGAGACGACGGTTCTGTCCATCCTGGACCATTATCAAGTGACGACGGTTCTGTCCGTCCTGGACCATTATCAAGAGACGACGGTTCTGTCCATCCTGGACCATTATCAAGAGACGACGGTTCTGTCCATCCTAGGCCAATTAACAAGTCGTGTAATGGTTTATTTTCTGATGTGTGTATGTGATAAGTATCTGATTTCAGCCCCGTAATTGTGACTTACAGTTTGCATAGTAAATATCTGTTCTGTGGTAGGAGTAAGAAATATTAGGCTTGGGTTTTTTGCCATCTTTCTCTGACCGTTTACAACATGTTTAGTACGACACTCTGGTTTTCTTTCGTTGTGACAGTTGACAGTTTCTTGAGTATCACAGCCTATCATTTATGCCTGACGGGTCCTATTCGGGCATGACAACACGCTTTCTTAGCGCAAAAGTTTAATATTTTAGGCTTCTCTCTCTCTCTCTCTATTTGATCATCGCACTTTAAAGTAATATTTAAGATAATATCTAATTAGTATGATCGATGGAAACTATTATTGCGTTCATTAAGTCTCTCAGTTTCGATCTCACAGTCCCCACTAATCAAAGGTTGTTTTTCGGGAACTCCTCAGTCGGGGAGTTTTGATTACAGGCTTATGGTTGAAAAGTGTACTTTTAACGTTTGTAATCTGTCGGGCCTCAGGTATTTATTGTGTTGTACCGCTTCAAGCATAATAGGCGGTGTTGTTTTTTAATAGTCATGTCAACGGACGACACGCTCTTTCATTTATTTCTGTCTCTGTCTTTCTCTCTTTCTCTCTTTCTCTCTTTCTCTCACTCTCTCTCACTCTCTCTCTCTCTCTCTCTCTCTCTCTCTCTCTCTCTCTCTCTCTCTCTCTCTCTCTCTCTCTCTCTCTCTCTCTCTCTCTCTCTCTCTTTCCACGTCTCCCACTCCCCCTTTCAGTGTCGTATGTGTTTCACTTCATTATGAAAGGCAGTGTTAACTGCTGCGACAAACAACATGCTTCACACACACATAAGTGTTGAGAGGGAAAGCGTGTTGGGGCGGAAATGCCTCCCTGCAGCACCCAATCAACCATATTGTTAAAAATTGACTCTGGGTGGCCAGTGGCTCCCCCAACACGACACTCTTCCCATATGAGACCCTCCGTAATATGGTCGGTGGTCAGGGGGGGATGGTGGAAGAGACCCTTAATATAATCAACTTCGATTGGTTAAAAGGGTGAGTCAAATATGGCTGGTAGGCACCCTAGAGTTAAGTTTAAAATAAAAAAAAAATAAAAATTACTGAAATGTTATTGGTGTAGTTACTCCCCTAAATATATATATATACTTCCCTAAATGTGTTTGCAGGGTCGAGTAGGCATTAATTAACTCCCTCTTTCAGTCTTACGACCTGTAAGATCTGTGTTATGACACGTTATATAAAAATCATTATGGTCTATATAACGGTCAATAAACGCTTGACGAAGATACGGCATCAGAGATAGATATGACGAGGGGAAAGATTGAACATAAACACAGCCACATCTCTATACCCGGCCCTAGTGCCACCGTCCAATAATACCCTTCGGGTAAAAATACTTCCATAAGCTTCTTGAATCTCAATGTGATGGTTTTACGCTCTAAAATAGCGTAGAGCTGCGGGTCTGTGACTCTGAGGCCATGATGTGTTGAGAGGGTGTTGGGATGGTGTTGGGACGGTGTTGGGACGGTGTTGGGACGATGTTGGGAGTGTTGGGACGGTGTTGGGACGGTGTTGGGACGATGTTGGGAGTGTTGGGACGGTGTTGGGACGGTGTTGGGAGTGTTGGGACGGTGTTGGGACGGTGTTGGGAGTGTTGGGACGGTGTTGGGATGGTGTAGGGAGGGTGTTTTTAGGGTGTTGGGAGGGCCGCTTGGAGGGACTCCCTCTATACGTGTTGTGGGAGAGAAAACTGGTCAAAACTTTGATTGGCTTGTCCCCAGAATAGAAAGTCCATTACAGGTTTTTTAGTGGGAGGGGGTAAGTGGGAGTTGGGGGAGGTGGATAGTGGGAGCTGAAGGGAGGTGTGGGCGTGCGGGTGTGTGGGTTGAGCAGGTGTATAAGTGTGTGAGTATGTGTGTATGTGTACGGGTGTGTGCAGTTGTATGCGTGCGTGCTGTTGTGCACTCACTAATTATATGTTTGTCCGACATCGTGGCCATTAATCGACTGATGTTTACCTCACTAACAATGCTGTGGGGGGGGGGGAGTGGTAATACATCAGAAGGCTTGTATGTGATGGCATTCTGAAACCACTTTAAGTGCATTCCTCTTTAGCACTACTGTCTTACACCTTGTGTGATACCTCTTGTGCTGGACCCACACCTTGTGTGACCTCTTGTGCTGGTCCCACACCTTGTGTGACCTCTTGTGCTGGACCCACACCTTGTGTGACCTCTGGTGCTGGACCCACACCTTGTGTGACCTCTTGTGCTGGTCCCACACCTTGTGTGACCTCTGGTGCTGGACCCACACCTTGTGTGACCTCTGGTGCTGGACCCACACCTTGTGTGACCTCTGGTGCTGGACCCACACCTTGTGTGACCTCTGGTGCTGGACCCACACCTTGTGTGACCTCTGGTGCTGGACCCACACCTTGTGTGACCTCTGGTGCTGGACCCACACCTTGTGTGATACCTCTTGTGCTGGACCCACACCTTGTGTGACCTCTTGTGCTGGTCCCACACCTTGTGTGACCTCTGGTGCTGGACCCACACCTTGTGTGACCTCTGGTGCTGGACCCACACCTTGTGTGACCTCTTGTGCTGGACCCACACCTTGTGTGACCTCTGGTGCTGGACCCACACCTTGTGTGACCTCTGGTGCTGGTCCCACACCTTGTGTGACCTCTGGTGCTGGACCCACACCTTGTGTGACCTCTGGTGCTGGTCCCACACCTTGTGTGACCTCTGGTGCTGGACCCGTGACCTTGTGTGACCTCTGGTGCTGGTCCCACACCTTGTGTGACCTCTGGTGCTGGACCCGTGACCTTGTGTGACCTCTGGTGCTGGACCCACACCTTGTGTGACCTCTGGTGCTGGTCCCACACCTTGTGTGACCTCTGGTGCTGGTCCCACACCTTGTGTGACCTCTGGTGCTGGTCCCACACCTTGTGTGACCTCTGGTGCTGGACCCACACCTTGTGTGACCTCTGGTGCTGGACCCACACCTTGTGTGACCTCTGGTGCTGGTCCCACACCTTGTGTGACCTCTGGTGCTGGTCCCACACCTTGTGTGATACCTCTTGTGCTGGACCCACACCTTGTGTGACCTCTGGTGCTGGACCCACACCTTGTGTGACCTCTGGTGCTGGTCCCACACCTTGTGTGACCTCTGGTGCTGGTCCCACACCTTGTGTGACCTCTGGTGCTGGTCCCACACCTTGTGTGACCTCTGGTGCTGGACCCACACCTTGTGTGACCTCTGGTGCTGGTCCCACACCTTGTGTGACCTCTGGTGCTGGACCCACACCTTGTGTGACCTCTGGTGCTGGTCCCACACCTTGTGTGACCTCTGGTGCTGGACCCACACCTTGTGTGACCTCTGGTGCTGGACCCACACCTTGTGTGACCTCTGGTGCTGGACCCGTGACCTTGTGTGACCTCTGGTGCTGGACCCACACCTTGTGTGACCTCTGGTGCTGGTCCCACACCTTGTGTGACCTCTCGAGGTGTTGCACTACAGTGGCAATTAAGTTGCAAAGCTGACCAGTAAATATTCGTTTGCGTGTGTCTTCAATGGACAGGGCTCGATGGTTGTTACCGAACAAAGTGGGTTATAGAGTACTGAACCACAAGTGATTAAAGAGCTTGTACAAGCTTAAGTTATAATTACAACACCTATATTACGACCTCACTGTAGCATTATTCAATAAGTCGAGTGTACAAGTCATATATATCAACAGGTGTTCCCAGTGTTCTGATTTACAGAGTTCAGCATGTTTCAGCTCAGAGGGTCGAACTTCTATATTCGGTATAAAAGAAGACTTATCAAGAGTAACTGCTAAGCTAATTTGGCTTGAGAACAGGGTAGGAGGAACAGAACCCCCTTGGACCATCGGGGGATTGAACGCTGACCTGCAAGAAGCAAGGTCGCCACTCTACGGGCCAGTTCAAGTGGTTGGAATGTTCTAGAATATTAGGTTCAAGAAAAGTTTTTTTTTCCTTCGACAAGGGAGCCGGTCGGCCGAGCGGACAGCACGCAGGACTTGTGATCCTGTGGTCCCGGGTTCGATCCCGGCCGCCGGCGAGAAACAATATGGAGTTTCTTTCACCCTATGCCCCTGTTACCTAGCAGAAAAATAGGTACCTGGGTGTTAGTCAGCTGTCACGGGCTGCTTCCTGGGGGTGGAGGCCTGGTCGAGGACCGGGCCGCGGGGACACTAAAGCCCCGAAATCATCTCAAGATAACCTCAAGATAACCTCTAGATAACATGTTCGCGTGAGTTAGGCCACCGTGGTGAGGCTGCACCCACCGGAAGGTCACTAGTTTAACTCGGAAGACCTCGATCAATCTTAACACAGGCGCCTTGTCCCCCGAGAACAGGAATATATAAATGTCTCACACTATTCATCACAGTAATCCTGCATATATGGTGGGAAGTATCCTGAAGGACTCCTTAATTGTCAGGGTTCCTGAGGGCCACCCTTGCCCTTGTCAGGTGGCAAGTGTTGGGACGGTGTTGAGTCATTGTCATGTGTCGGTGTCATTGCCTTAAATTTAAGACAATGTAATTCTGTGGCGCGGGATTCGAACCCGCGCCAATGAATTACGAGTCCTGCTCGCTATCCATATGCAATATTCCGCTAGCGTTTCTCTAAGCGCGCACCAGGTGATAGACTTGGTGTAGTGTTCGTTCTCTTTCACTTGATGACTGGAAACTCACTCTCACTCTCTCTCACTCTCTCTCTCTCTCTCTCTCTCTCTCTCTCTCTCTCTCTCTCTCTCTCTCTCTCTCTCTCTCTCTCTCTCTCTCTCTCTCTCTCTCTCTCTCTCTCTGCACTGAAATTTTGTTTAGTCTGACCTCAGTAGTCACTCCTGGTTTCTGAGGTCCAATCTGCCCCTGTCCTGGTGCAGGTTTCATAACCTCCATTTTATCCACATTCTCTTGCAGGTTTCAGTGCATTCCGCTTGTCCACCCTTACCAGTTACGAGTATTTTTTTGTTATACTTCTTGAGCTCATATGCTATTCCAGCTTGCACTTATGTTCTATTGTCCTACTTTATCTCAGATTAAAGAAGCTGTCATTGTCAATCTTGTACATTCCCCCTCAGTATCTTATATGTTGTGATCATGTCTCCTCTTCTCGTCTCGTGGGTTGTGAGAGCTAGTTCCATTAGCCTTGGGGTAGTTGACCTGTTTGTGGGCATGAGTGTGTTGGTGTGGGCGTGTGGTAAGTAGGTAGGCTGGTGGACGTTTTGTTCTGTAGAGATATGAGCGAGTGTGTAATCTTATGCGTGTTTGTCTGGTTGGAATGTATGTGTTTGGGTAGGCGTGTGGGCGTGCAGGCTGGTTGACGGGTGGACGAGAAGAGGTGTGGGCGTGTGGGAGGGATGACGTGTGGGCGTGCGGGCGGGTTGACGTGTGGGCGTGATGGCGGGTTGACGTGTGGGCGTGCGGGCGGGATGACGTGTGGGCGTGCGGGCGGGCTGGATGACGTGAGGGCGTGCGGGCGGGCGGGATGACGTGTAGGCGTGAGGGCGGGATGACGTGTGGGCGTGCGGGCGGGATGACGTGTGGGCGTGATGGCGGGTTGACGTGTGGGCGTGCGGGCGGGATGACGTGCGGGCGGGTTGACGTGTGGGCGTGCTGGCGGGTTGACGTGTGGGCGTGCGGGAGGGATGACGTGCGGGCGTGTTGACGTGTGGGCGTGCGGGCGGGTTGACGTGTGGGCGTACTGGCGGGTTGACGTGTGGGCGTGCGGGAGGGATGACGTGCGGGCGTGTTGACGTGTGGGCGTGCGGGCGGGTTGACGTGTGGGCGTACTGGCGGGTTGACGTGTGGGCGTGCGGGCGGGATGACGTGCGGGCGGGTTGACGTGTGGGCGTGCGGGCGGGTTGACGTGTGGGCGGGATGACGTGTGGGCGTGTGGGCGGGTTGACGTGTGGGCGTGCGGGCGGGCGGGTTGACGTGTGGGCGTGCGGGCGGGCGGGTTGACGTGTGGGCGTGCGGGCGGGCGGGTTGACGTGTGGGCGTGCGGGCGGGTTGACGTGTGGGCGTGCGGGCGGGTTGACGTGTGGGCGTGCGGGCGGGCGGGTTGACGTGTGGGCGTGCGGGCGGGCGGGTTGACGTGTGGGCGTGCGGGCGGGCGGGTTGACGTGAGGACAAGCGAGACACTCGCATAATGAAGTGTCCAGAGATGAGTAATGGCGGCTAGGCTGTAAAATACGGCGGCCATATTGACCATAAACGAGAATTTTTTTCAGTGTGATATACTGCCCAAGTATTTACCGGTAAGTATTTTACCAGCTCCCTGTAAATGGTTCCTCCCTGTAAATGGTTCCTCCATGTAAATGGTTCCTCCCTGTAAATGGTTCCTCCCTGTAAATGGTTCCTCCCTGTAAATGGTTCCTCCCTGTAAATGGTTCCTCCCTGTAAATGATCCTCTCCTCCAACCGGGCTCCAAGATGGGATATTTATGGATGTATTTTTTATTTTTTATTAATTTCCTGTCTCTTATACGGGTTAAAATTACGCTAGGCTCGCTGTCGTTTCTATCTAGACTTCTGGACTGTGCTGTCCAGCGCCAGGAGTCCATTATAAAGCATTTGCCCAACCACTTACGAAACCTGTACATCTTTCCTTAATCATTGGCGGCTTTGGTTATTATTGTTTATAAACAACTTCGGGGGAGCAGGATATAACCCCAAGGATGCAGGCTTCCTGTCCCCGAGAACGGCGGATATATATAAATATCTTTTATGTTATTCTGTGTGAAAACTTATATATATATGTTCACGAAGGGAAAGGGAAACGATAAATTACTTGAGCGCTTTCCTGTTTGTCATTCTTCAACTCATCATCTGAAGTATGATGATTATATGTTGATTAACTGTTGATAATTCATTATGTGTTAATTTATTGGTGATTTACACAGACATTTTTCCTGTGTGTATTTGGTCATTATTCCCTATAATATGTTTATGAAATGTCCTGCCATATATTTTATTGAATAGTGTTAATGTTTAATAGGGGTGATACTTAGTGCATATTGGTGTAATTGTCAGTGTCGGTGTGGTGATAAGTTAACATTATGTTAACAAATGTTAATGAAGCACATTTTTCTCTGGATATTCATTTCTCTGTTGTGAGGGGATATTTATCGCTATGTTGTTACTCACCTAGTTGAGTACAGTATAGCGATATATCTATATAAAGCATTTGTATTTATTATTAAACATTTCCGCGGGCTGCAAGGGTTGAGCTTCGGCACTTTGGTCCCGCCACTGAACTGTTGCTGTTGTCCGCTACCACCGCTACCACCGCTACCACCACTACCACCACCGCTACCACCGCCGCTAACGCTCCTGCACATCACACAACACCGCACGTTGCAATATGCGCTCGTTATCCTTGTGTATAAAAATGTGATGGTGGGAAGTATGCGCGTTTTATGTTCAAGCCTAATAATATACTTTGTAATACATTGTGGGAGACGCCAGAAGGCTGCCTCGTGGGTCCACCCAGTGTCCACACGTGTGTGTGTGTGTGTGTGTGTGTGTGTGTGTGTGTGTGTGTGTGTGTGTGTGTGTGTGTGTGTGTGTGTGTGTGTGTGTGTGTGTGTGTTTACTTATGCCTTAAACTGAGAATAACGTGATATATCTCTTTTTAGAGAATCTTTTTGTAGCAGGGCGGTGGGATCGAACGGACATCCTGGAGTGGGGGTGGGGGGTCATCATATGTATATTTATATGTATGCATAAATGTATAATTGTCTTTGATGTCTTAATGATGAGGATTAACTAATTAGAAGGCGAGTGAGAGGGATGCCAGAGAGTCACGCGACTGAGAGATTAAGGTCACTTTGATTTAATATCCTGACTTGAGAAATCTTGTTTGGCGTGTAAGAGGGGTGGGGGGGGGGGTGGGGGTTAGGGGGTTCGGGGGAGGGGGTAATCGAATAAGTCAGGCGTCACTTGCAGCCAGGGGTGTAGTCATGTGTTTATATGAGGCTGGTTGTGTCTGCAGAGTCGAGCTGCAGTGCCTGGACCTTAAACCCGACTTAATAATGTCGCTGGTTTAAGGCAATGGTTTGTTGTTATCTTTATATTAAATTTAAGGCAATGATTCATTCATGTCTCCTGTCATATCTGTGTGTATTCACCTAGTTGTGCTTGCGGGGGTTGAGCTCTGCTCTTTCGGCCCGCCTCTCAACTGTCAATGAATCAACTGTTACTAACTACTGCTAATTTTTTCACACACACACACACACACACACACACACACACACACACACACACACACACACACACACACACACACACACACACACACACACACACGGGGTCAGACCAGGGTGGGGGGTCTGGTAGCTGAGTGGACAGCGCGCAGGGCTCGTAATTCTTTGGCTCAGGTTCGATTCCCTGACCAGGCAGAAACAAATGGGCAAAGTTTTTTTTACCCTGAATGCCCCTGTTACCTAGCAGTAAATAGGCACCGGGGAGTTAGACGATTAGGTACCTATTTACTGCTATTTATTTTCCGCCATCGCCGGGGTTCGAACCCCGGTCCCCAGGATTACGAGTCCTGAGTGTTGTCCACTCAGCCATCAGACGCCCTGTGTGTGTGTGTGTATGTGTGAAACTGTAGAAAACGGATATTCCTGAATATCTTAGCAAAGAATTATACATTCCTCCGCATTCTGGAGAGAGACACTGCAGTAACTTGTTGAGAGAAAATATTAACTGAAGTTTAGCATAGCTGAATCTATTACAAGATAGAATCACGTTTCGACACGCGCTATTAGTTAGTTTCCTGCTCTGGAACGTTCTGTTTTGTAGCTGTGTGTGTGTAGATATTTCTGGCTTTTGTTGTCAAGTGGAAGCAACCTAACCACAGTCATTGGTCTGGCGTGTGTGGTCTTGGTCAGTCAGACCCGCGAATATGGTCTCCTCAACACACTTGGTCACTCTTCCAAGACTGCTGCTGATACCGGCACTTGTGAGGTTTAGTAAAATATTAAGGTATTGGGGCGATTTACTGTCAAGATTTGTATTTAGAATATTTTGTTATGGAAAGTCATTTAAGCATTATAATAATATATAAGTATTATAAAGTGATTATAAACAAATCAGTGATTTGTGGTTAACCATGAGAAAATAGCCTTCAAAATTAAGTCGTTGTTCTAAAAAAAAATTAAATTTTAACACGTCAAACGTACTTGATTCTAAATCAATATATACTTTTTTTCCTAAATACTCAGGCTACACAACAGAAGAAAATGTATATATGCTGATTAGCATTGTAAATGTGTGGCCACATCTGTGGTAAAAAATAATAATAATACAAAAAAAAGCCTCTGCAAATGTCAATTCCTCGAACTCCAGGAAGAGTTAATTGCTTGTAAACATTGAAGACGACGCCTTTGCTTGATCAGAAATAAGATTTTTGACCAATTTCGGGAGACTTCAAGTGTGGCCGTAATCACACACACACACAATTGGTCTCATTATAGGTTCATTTGATACAAAGTGTATAACTGCTTGTTCCCAAGTTGGTCGTTTGGTCGTGTACTGTCTGTTGTCAAGTTCAAGTATGTTTATTGAGGAAAGAAAAAATAGATCTCAAAGGGATAGAGTAGCTTAGGCTATTTCTACCCCCCAAGTACGTTATCTAAGTGTGGGGGTTCAGTATCATCTGTTATTTCAAGTTTCACAGCCTCATTTGAGAACATTTATATATTTATTTAGAAGTAAATTAGATACGGCAGATAATTAAAGACTTCAGAGTGCAGACACGGCCGCCTACTTCAACCATAAGTGTTAGTTCTTGTAGGAGCAAGGGCTTCCCCGCCCTAATCTGACACCCTCTTATTTTTGCACATTACGGAACAGTTTAATCTCACTTTACAGCTTTACGAGAACGGTCGTCTCTTTATGTTATCGGTGGGATTGCTAATTGATCCTAGTGGCATGGCTTTCGCGTAGGGTGTAAAGATATGGTAGTTAGCCAGGAAGATTGGCGTGAGAGTTACGTATTTTGTGAATAAATATCAGATTTGCAAACGGTGAAATAATCCACGATATATGTATTAGATTTACACCTATTCGCGCAGTCACTGGTTACTCGGCATTCTCATTTAGCCAGTATTTCTGGGAATCACTCACGGCACGGGGAGGAGGAAGGAGGTAGTAAAGTGACGAAATATATGTGGGAGAACGTGGGAGCCCGGCCTCCCAGGGCTCGGCCGCCCTGAAACCGGCCGGGCCGGCCGGCCGAATTGGCCTCGGCCTCGGCCCGGCCTCTGCGGCTCACTCTTAGCGCGAGGTTCAGTTGGTGGTTGACTCTGGTAGCGAGAGGAGCGTGTCCGGTGGTGTGCCCAGTCCGCGACTCTGTGTGTCTCAAGTGTTAATAGGAGCTTGTTTAATTCCTCCCCCTCGATTGTGTTCTAACTTGTGCTGTGACAAACTTCCTCTCCAAAGCCACTTTCAAGATGATGCTCAAGGGACTACTACTTTTCGCCCTACTAATCACAACAGGTAAAAACTTTATCCACCAAAAAAGTCGCTCATTCGACCCTTTTTCTTTAATGTAAAATGATAAAGTTAGGTTCTTAACAGTGTTAAGTAATACGAATTAACGCATCAAGTAATACAACTTTATTTACACCTTAAAGAACTTTACTTTGAAACATAATGCGTTAGTTTAGTTGGGAATTTATAGCAAGTATTTAGTAGTTTAAGCGAGCAGTGAGATACTAATATATAAATATATATATATATATCCAGGTTAGGATGCATTGGCTTAGCTTAGGATGGCTTAAGTTAGGTTACTATGTAACCTTTTATTTATCCTGATGAGGGCAACCCTCATTTAATACTTCCTGGCCCTCACAATTGGGTAATAACTGGGCAAGGCCACCTCTCAAGCCTATTGTATTCACGTAAGCTTCGGCAAGCTCATTAACGTAATTCATTTTAGGTTAAAAAAAATGAGGAAGGAGAGGTTGGTGTGGCTTGTTAATGCTCTCTTGTGGAATGTGAAGAGATTATTCTTTAATGCTCAGTTGTGGAGTGTTTTAAGAGGTTCTTTATATGCTCAGTTCTCGAATGTTAGAAGTTGCTGTTAATGTGTGGAATGTAGCATAACCTATGAACATTCTCTTGTGGAATGTTAAGAGGTGATTGTTAATGTCTCATTGTGGAATGTTAAGAGGCGATGGCTACTGTGGAATGTTAAGAGGTGATGGTTAATGCTCTCTTGTAGAAGGTTAAAAGGTGATTCTTAACGGTCTCTTGTGGAATGTTAAAAGGTGATTGTTGATCTTCTCTCGTGGAACGTTAAATGGTGATTGTTAATGTTCTTTTGCGGAATGTTAAGAAACTATTGTCAATGTTCCCTTCTGGAATATGAAGCAGTTGTCCCATATTCCATTACTATGCCCTAATGGTTCGTGTTAGCCTTAGTTAAGGGACACCTACAAAGGAAAAATAATTGAATAAAAAAAATATGCGAATTACTTAGCATAAAGAACATTGGGGCCCATTTGCTCAACCCATTATGTGATTGTCAGCTTTCTGCCGCCGCCAACAAAATGGGTCTGTAATAGTCGTTTAATTAATTTTCATGTAAATGTTAATAAGGAAATTAAATGAAAATCTGGAAATGCCAGTCTTATTGTATCCTATCAGAGAGATACAACAGCTGGAGATTTATTTGGAGGTTGCATATTAAACTTGTGTCAGGATAAAAATAAATTAAATGCCAGAGCATTCGCGAAAGCTTGTAGCATGTTAAAAAGCCACCAGTTGTTATGGGCTCATGTTAAACACGGTTGAAATTGCGGGGTAAATTAAAAATATGCAGGCAAAGGGGGATGTTGGTTTGATACAAGGCTGTTAACTGCCAGGTGTGTGTGTGTGTGGCTCCTCCTGCCTCCTGCTGTGTAATCTTAGGTAACGAAGATATGGGCGTACCGCCTTTGATATACGATCCTTGTAGCTTTCTGTTCTCTGCAACCTGTGTGTGTGTGTGTTGCATCAAGGAAAACACAGTACTCGGAGAATATTTATGACGGGTAAACATGGTAAATCAACATTAAGGTGTATGTTTGTGTTTGTGTGTGTACGAGCAACCTATTCTCGCTTGCTATGTCTCGTTGGACCTTGTATACCACATATGCTTAGACCAATCCTGGAGTATGCGGCCCCCAAAAGGTAATTTCGAGCATACATTTAGAGCAGCAGAATTGGAGGAGCTGAAATTAGGTTAATCGACAACATGATTAAAAAAGCAATATACAGGGCAAAATGTCGGATATAATATAGTTATTTTTTATATTTTATTAAATGCATTTACTGTTATTAGATATGACACGTTATTCATTTTTCGTTTAGTGTTATTATATCGTCATTGCAATTTCTATTTATTATTTATTTCTACGTTTGTTAATTAGCATTATTCAGTTTTAACAAAATCACTATCGTTATTAACATTAATATTTCCTTTAATTAAGTTTTGTTTTCTAAGACGTGCTTCGATTTTTGTGTAGTTTTAAATGGGTTAATGACATGTTGCTTCATTTCGCTAGAGAAAGTCCAAATATTTAATTTAAAATTTAAGTATTACCAAAATTATTAGCCAAGGTTCCAAAGTTAGTGCTTAACTTGACTATCCTTCCCACCTCCCATGGATGGGTACATGGATCAGGTTATCTTGAGGTTATTTTGAGATGATTTCGGGGCTTTTTAGTGTCCCCGCGGCCCGGTCCTCGACCATGCCTCCACCCCCAGGAAGCAGCCCGTGACAGCTGACTAACACACAGGTACCCATTTTACTGCTAGGGTCGGCCAAAGATAAAAACTTTATTAAGTAGATCGGTCACCACACATGTATATTACTTAGGTTAGAAAACACTGGGGGCTCAGATCCTAGGCCCAATATCTCAGTAGGTAAAATGTCCAAGAATAATGTTAATTTGACGTCATTCAATCAATCAATCATCTCAAGATAGACGTTATCAGTTATCGATACCAGTACATATTTGACCCACTAGGATGTAACTGTAACCATTCTATTACCGCTGACATGATTCGTATGGTGTCCGTAATACACAAACTCTACTAACACATCTGGGTTTAAGTAATGAATGTTTGACCTAACTCGTCCAGACCAGCGAGGCTATTTAATATGGACGAGTTTGAACTTAGTTCAAACTAAGTTTGAACTTAGTCAACTCGTTCTCCTCCACTTCAGAACATATGTTTTTGTATTTACAATAAATAGCAATATGTGTCTCGGTAGTATTGCGCAAACCTTATCTTGTATGTTTTGCTTTTTACTAGTATAATTCTCTTCACCCAAGTTAAAGGGCGTGTTGTTCATATAAGATGTGGATAAATTTTTGTTGTGGCCTTTTCACAGTGTGGTACATATCTCGTAGATTACAAAATTTTATGGGTTAAGACCAGTCGGTTAAGATGTAGGTCTTGCTTGGAATGTACTCGCAGGAACCAGACTTATTATTCCCCCTCGCTGCATAATACATCCGGTGCCCTCCGTGTATTTCTTACATATTTTAGATCCTGCGGATGGCCGGTTCTTGGTGTGTTGGTATACGCAGTACCTTGTGTTTGGGTTATCTTGAGGTTATCTTGAGATGATTTCGGGGTTTAGCGTCCCCGCGGCCCGGTACTCGACCAGGCCTCCTTTTTGTTACACACCCCCCCAGGAAGCAGCCCGTAGCAGCTGTCTAACTCCCAGGTTCCTATTTACTGCTAGGTAACAGGGGCATCACGGTGAAAGAAACTTTTTGCCCATTTGTCTCCACCTCCACCGGGGATTGAACCCGGAACCTCAGGACTAGGAATCCAAAGCACTGTCCACTCAGCTGTCAGGCGCCCATTGGGTCTATATAATACCATCTGTCTTGAGCGGACTCGAGTGGGGGAAACGTATGTTAGCAGTCAACCTTTTTAGGAGGAGTGAAGTACGGTATTCGCATTGATTTCCTCTCGGAATTATTCGAGTCTTTTGACCTAGACTGATGTTTATGGATACGGAATATTAATGTAATATACAGCATATAGCTGTTAAGATATATATATATAATATATATTATATAATTATAATATAATCGTTTGTTTTCCTAAGTATCTACAGTACTTTGAAAAGTGAAACGAAAATTCTGAACGTTTTCGTGTTTCAACACATTAGCAAGGAATACAGTATAGACATGAGTTTGGGGTTGCCAATATTCCAGATTACATATATTTAGAATATAATCCAAATTATATATAAATTTTGTGATTATGTAATCTCTATCTACTCCATATATATATATATATATATATATATATATATATATATATATATATATATATATATATATATATATATATATATCATGTACTCCACTACACCAGAGTGGATAAAGATCCATAAATTTGCCACTCAATCCATAAACCATTCTGTATACAGAAAACCAATAAATATTGGGTCTTGTGTACACCTTCATAGAAAAACGTGTAACTGAGAATATAAGCAAACTTTCCGATATTGTTTAGTGCTGTAAAGGAATCCATAAAGATCATGAGACTACCATTGCAGCCGTCCACAATCTGTCCATTGTTAATAACGTACATAATAGGGGGTCTATATATATGGTTTTAAACAATAGCGTGTGTGACAATGGTCTCCCAGTCCCAGTTTAATTCATTTATTATGCACCCCATATTGTTGGCGCTGGTGGAAAAAAGTTCACAGAGGTACATAATGGGCTTAGAAACTGAACGCCTAAATTAATTTGGCTAAGCAAGTTTATCTTGATAAGCTAGTTACATAGTTTAATGCATAAATCAACAGTGGGTTAAAAAAAACTGGATCACTACTGTCACAAATTACGAAAATCTTTAGGTTTTGGGATTTCTGGAAAGGTGTAATCTGTCGTCACATTGTTATTTTTCCCTTATGTGATTTTGAAATCTAGAATACATCAATTTAAATCAATTACACATCAATGGCGTCGAAGTTCTCCAATACCATTTTGACTACTTTATAATTATGTTATAAGTAGGCTAAACAAATGGAAACCTACAAAAAAATCCGTCAACAATAACTTTATAATTTTATATATATATTTTTTTACATAACACTTTCATATTTAACCCCCCTTCCACTATGTGTTTTTATGGAATAATAATTTAAATATTTAAGTATATTTGTTTTCCTAGCGACTTATGGGATATTTGAGACATGGTGACGCCAGAAGCCTATTGAATCACGCGATTCTATTTATGTTTTTTTTTAATATTTCATGCCAAATCTTGGAGTCTGTATTGTGTGGGTTTGAGTCTACTATCCCTGACCTGTGACTCAGGTCATTGTATTGGGTCCATAGGCTACTATCCCTGACCTGTGAGTCAGGTCATTGTGTGGATCAATAGCCTACTATCCCTGACCTGTAACTCAGGTCACTGAGCAATATATGCTAACAACTATGATTTTTTTTTTTGGGGGGGGGGGAATTTAACACTGTTTTTGATTCTGTGTTTCTTCTTTGGTCACATTGTCCAAAGAATTGTACACTAACCTTTTATGTTTTGTTTCCTCCCTTTACACAATTCACCATTCTTTTCTTTGTTTGATCTCATTGCCTTAGTTTAAACTGCTTCCAAAAGCTTGCTTTGTTTTTCCAGTTGCCCCTCCCCCCTCCCCCTCCCTCTCCCTTTTGAGCTCCTCGTGTAATGGTTAAATCTAAAAAATATCTGGTAAACTGAAATACTGAACGAAAGGGGTAGGAAAGTGATGATCATATTAGCGTTACATCATGCATTTTCTATTTGTAATAAGAGTTGCATTTTATAGTATGAGAGGTTGTTTCAGTATATTAGGGACGGGATTGGGGCACAAGGCTTGGATATGAGTGATTTACAAGCTCAGGGAGAGAATAGAGAAAGTGATTATTGGATCAGAGAGGGAATAGAGAAAGTGATTATTGGATCAGAGAGGGAATAGAGAAAGTAATTATTGGATCAGAGAGTTAATAGAGAAAGTGATTATTGGATCATAGAGGGAATAGAGAAAGTGATTATTGGATCAGGGAGGGAATAGAGGAAAGTGATTGTTGGATCATAGAGGGAATAGAGAAGGTGATTATTGGATCAGAGAGGGAATAGAGAAAGTGATTATTGGATCAGGGAATGAATAGAGAAAGTGATTATTGGATCAGGGAGGGAATAGAGAAAGTGATTATTGGATCATAGAGGGAATAGAGAAAGTGATTATTGGATCATAGAGGGAATAGAAGTACTGGCTCAGGAGAGAGAGGGTACGGTTAGGCTACAGGATCAGACAGGAGGGTAGTAGTGGCCCATGAGAAACGGAGTGTTGACTAGGACAGAGAGGATGGTGGGAGAGGAAGTGGCGAGAGACACTGGATCAGAGATGAGGGTAGTGGACCTCCCCTTCCTTCTATTGGACCACCTCCTATCCCCCCTCACTACCCCTAGGGCTGAGGGGTAGGGGGGTAGAAAAACCAAGAGGCATGTAATTTGTCTTAGAGTTAGTGACATTGTCTCAAACATTACGGGGACTCACGTCCTGCCTGTCTGTCTGTCCACTCGTAAACTTGCCGATAACGTCTAGTTAACTTTTTGTTTATTGACGCGAGTTTATCTTTTATGTGTATTGATGTGCTACTTAAAGGTTGTTTAGACGGGAGAAACAAGTTAATTTAGAAAATAACGTTTGTAAAGAGAGCGCCTCCTATTTTGTAAAGCACTGAAAACTGTTGGGGGGAATATAAGGCGCCGTGGAATATATCAATAAGCTACAGATTACAAAAGAAAGTTTTCATTGATTATAGATACGAGGAATATAACGAAAGCGCACACTATTTTTTAATGAATGCATTTGTCGACGAGAGTTGTGATAGGTGGTAGAAAGAACTTTGTACGAAGGCCTTTTGGCCTATTCTCTTGATAGCCTAACCAGAAACGCACGAACTCAATCAACCCACCTAACCCAATGAGTCCGATGCATAGAAAACGTATATATATATATATATATATATATATATATATATATATATATATATATATATATATATATATATATATATATATATATATATATATATATTTGTGAGACGTTACTTGTCATAGTAGGTTGCATTTATAACATTGGTTACCAAAACGCGTCCCAATTAGTTGAGAGGACGAGTTGGAGGCGGTTGTAAGCAAGAATTTACCACATTTTAGGATCCAGGAACCAGATTCACGAAGCAGTTACGCTTGTATTTACGAACGTGTACATCTTTTCTCAATCTTTGGCGGCTTTGGTTACAATAATTAGACAGTCAATGAGCTCTGAAGCACCATGAGGCTGTTTACAACAATAACAACAGTTGATTGGAAGGTTTTCATACTTGTAAACTGTTTAATAAATGTAAACAAAGCCGCCAAAGATTGAGGAAAGATGTACACGTTCGTAAGTACAAGCGTAACTGCTTCGTGAATCTGGCCCCTGTGCAGCAGCGGTCTACGTCCTCGGCGCACAACCGAGGGACCCGAGTTCAATCCCTCAGCAGCACAGAAACGGTTGGGCAAGTTTCCTGTCCCTGATGCTAGTGTTTCCCTCGTAGATACGTACCTAGGAGTTTGGTAATTGTTACGGGTTGTATTCTGGGGAAGATGAGTAGTTGGCTTAGGGAGACTTTACGCCTGATGCCCCTATTCACCTAGCAGTAAATAGGTACCCGGGAGCTAGGCAACTGTTGTGGGTTGCTTCCTGGGGAAGGTGAGTAATAGGCCTAGGGGGCGGCGACCCCTCAATAAGGCACAGCGCAGGTAAATGTCTTCCATGCTGCATTTTCGATTTTGCTATCTTGAGATGATTTCGGGGCTTTAGTGTCCCCGCGGCCCGGTCCTCGACCAGGCCTCCACCCCCAGGAAGCAGCCCGTGACAGCTGACTAACACCCAGGTACCTATTTTACTGCTAGGTAACAGGGGCATAGGGTGAAAGAAACTCTGCCCATTGTTTCTCGCCGGCGCCCGGGATCGAACCCAGGACCTGGCTGCTTATATTTTCTATACTGTTTGTGTTCTTGGAGGTCCCCAGGATTCATCACATATTATCCAACTCCTTACGAAACCTGTACATCTTTCCTTAATCATGGCGGCTTTCTTGACATTTATTAAACAGTTTACGCGCTTGGGAACATCACAACCCAAGGTTGTTATTGTCATAAACAACCTCACAGTACTTCGGAGCTCAAGTATTGCTTAATAAATGTAAACAAAGGCTCCATGACGGAAGAAAGATGTACAGGTTTCGTAAGGGGTTACGGAAATGCCTTTGGATAGTCTATTGAGCATTACGCTTCTTTCTCGTCGCTGGAAGCTGGTTTTAAGCGAATTCTAGGAGATATATTGTATGTTATGACAGCTTATGTCAGGTCCGCATTGGGTATAATTTAAAAAAATTAGTTTTCGAGCATTTTCTAAATGCTTCTAAATTATTTATTAACTAAATTTTCTAAATTATTTATCAAAATAAGATAAATATTTTGTAGTAGAAAAAAGAAGGTAATCTGCCAAGGATTTCGGATTTTTTTACATAACTATGTAGAAAAATCTCGTAAAATTTCAGATTTTCAGCTATTGTTCCATAAATGTATAATCAATCAGTTGATACAAAACAACTAGACGGGTGCTTATTGCTCAACAACAGTGGATAGAGTGTTGCATTATTTTGTTTGTCATGAAAATGATAAACATGTGTCGGGAGGTGTTGATTGGTTTTTGACTATGTGTTTCTCTTCCCTGTGTTGCTGCGCGTGCTTCCTTGCATTGTTGCACGTGTTTCACCATGTTGCAACACGTGTCTCACCATGTTATTGCACGTGTACAAGGGTCAAACAATCATATTTCTGATCATTTGGGATTTGATTGCCTCTCATCTGGGACAAGAAGCCTAATTACCCCCCCCCCCCTATTTGCCCCTAGCCCACGACTGGCCATTCCTCAGTATGCGACCCACGACAGCTGACTTAACTCCTAAGTACCTCTGGAATTGTTATTTAATTCAGCAATTTCCATTGCATTGCTCTCGAGTATACACAATATGACGTTCATGATGGAGCGAACTGCCTAATGCTGTTTTCGGAAGACAGACAAAGCCTAATGCTGTTTTCGGAAGAGAGACAAAGCCTAATGCTGTTTTCGGAAGAGAGAAAAAGCCTAATGCTGTTTTCGGAAGAGAGAAAAAGCCTAATGCTGTTTTCGGAAGAGAGAAAAAACCTAATGCTGTTTTCGGAAGAGAGAAAAAGGAATCAAAGATTTAGAGAATAGGTCATTTATCTACAGATTGGAAAATCTAAGGTCTTTTCAGTTTCCTGCGGGAATTTGATACAATGGATATAATTGGTTTGAAATTACGAAGCTGCAGATCCGTCATCTTCCGTCTCGTAAGACTTTCTAGAAGATTGCAGGAAAGATATCAATAATAATAATAATGATTTTTATTTGTTAAGAAAACTTGGAATTATGTATTTAATTTTGTGAGCTGTATTGTGTAGTGATGGAATTTGTTTTTTTTTAATAATTCCAATTATTATAAATGATAATAGTAATAAGAATAAAAACAATATATTAGAAGAATATTATATCAGTACTGAAAACGGTTGATCGAAAATAAGAGATATTGGTACATGAACATAGGTAGAAGAGAAACCATATTACAAAGACACTGTTTTATACCTCACACGTCACCATCATGCCTATATACTTTAGTGTGATTTCAGTGATTGTATTGTAAATTACAGCCCCGCTCCTGTGTCATGTAAGTCCGCTACAGGCTCACCATAGCCCGTGCTACTTGCAACTTTTGGTTCCGCGTGCCCAAGATACAGCACACGCATATATATATATATATATAATGTGTGTGTGGGGGGGGAGTAAATGTAAAGAGTAGCAGACAAAAATTATAAAATTCAAAGCACACACACACACACACACACACACACACACACACACACACACACACACACACACACACACGGGTATAGACTCATTCCTCTCGATGTTTGCTGATGATGCAAAAATTATGAGAAGAATCAAGACGGATGAAGATAGGCAGAGACTACAGGATGACCTGGATAAACTGGAGGAATGGTCTAGAAAATGGCTGCTGAAGTTCAACTCTGGAAAGTGTAAGGTGATGAAATTAGGCGAAGGGAGCAGGAGGCTGAACACAAGGTATCATCTGGGAGGGGAAATCCTGCAAGAATCAAATAGAGAGAAGGATCTGGGGGTTGATATCACACCGAACCTGTCCCCAGAGGCCCACATCAAAAGAATATCATCAGCGGCATATGCTAGACTGGCCAACATAAGAACTGCCTTCAGAAACTTGTGTAAGGAATCTTTCAGAACCCTGTATACCACTTATGTAAGACCAATCCTGGAGTATGCAGCTCCAGCCTGGAGTCCATACCTAGTTAAACACAAGACAAAGTTAGAGAAGATTCAGCGGTATGCCACCAGGCTCGTCCCGGAACTGAGAGGATTGAGCTACGAGGAAAGGCTAAAGGAGCTGAACCTCACATCCCTGGAAAACAGAAGAGTAAGGGGAGACATGATAACCACCTACAAAATTCTCAGGGGAATTGACAGGGTGGACAAAGACAAACTCTTCAGCACGGGTGGGACACGAACAAGGGGACACAGGTGGAAACTTAGTACCCAGATGAGCCACAGAGACGTTAGAAAGAATTTTTTCAGTGTCAGAGTAGTTAATAAATGGAATGCACTAGGAAGTGATGTGGTGGAGGCTGACTCCATACACAGTTTCAAATGTAGGTATGATAGAGCCCAGTAGGCTCAGGAATCTGTACACCAGTTGATTGACAGTTGAGAGGCGGGACCAAAGAGCCAAAGCTCAACCCCCGCAAGCACAATTAGGTGAGTACACACACACCTAACTTCTTCAGCATAACAATTGCATCTATGAATAATAATATAATGAATTATTGTTGCATAAAACTATTAATAGCCCGAGAGCTTGAATTTAAAACAAAAAAATCCACAAACAAGTACTATAAATCTAAGTGTGTATATACTCGTGCTTATACTTTCCGAGTATACCAAACTGGAGCATATTGCACCGTAGAGTTGTATATGGCAGCCGTAAAAAAATAATACACAGAAACTGTATTGGAGGGGACCTAAACATTCCGTCTAATGCGTTATGTGTGATTTCCTCCGAGGCTAAGGGTCCCCTTTTTCCAGCCAGAGGTGGTTCTCCCTTAATAATAATATAATTAATAATAACAAATCCAATGGGTTCACGAAAAGGGAAGGGGAAGGGAATTATCAGGGGGGGAAAGCGCCAAGCCATTACGACTATATAGCACTGGGAAGGGGTCAGGATAAGGATTTGGGATGGGACGGGGAGAAAGGAATGGTGCCCAACCACTTGTGGACGGTCGGGGATTGGACGTCGACCTGCATGAAGCGAGACCGTCGTTCTACGGTCTGGGTTCACGAAAAGAAACAGCAATAATCATTAAATTAATTAAAAAAATGAATTTGATCAAGAATTTCAGTCATCATCATAATAAATAACATGCATTAAAATGTATAACTGATTCATGTGGAAAAGTGTAGGTATGTTGAGGGGTGTAGGCGGAGTTTAATATGTGGTTATATTAAATGTGGTATATTCTACGTATATGATATATCCATTTGCTGTGAATTTGCAGCTGTTGACTTGCATTGATGCTATATGCTGTTGACTGTGTGGTTAACCACATAGTCATGTGGGAATGTGTTATAGCTCTGTGGTTAAAACATCACACCTACTGGTATTAACCCAGCACCCACTGGTTGAAGATCCCTGGAGATCCCTAGCAATGACAACCTCCAAGCATTTCAGTGTCAAGCCTGATTGCCCTGTGCTTCATGCACTATTTATCACCCCATCCTCCCTCCCATCCCAAACATTCCCCTGTTGTACATCCCATCCTCTCCCACCCCCCCTCCCTCTCCGTCCCTTCATCAAAGCACAGCAGAATACACTCTCCCATGCTGAATAGTTCATTCTTGCTCTTTGTCATTCCCTGACTCCCTCTTTCTGTCTGTCTCTCTCTCTCCCTCTTTTCTTGTTTATCTCTCCCCATGTACTTTTCACTCACAATTAGCTTCCCTCTGCTCCCCCCTCGTCCTGTGCCTTGCATGGTGTTTCCTCTTGTGTGCAAGGTTTGTGCAAGATTTAGCGTGGGTGCCACCACGGTGTCAAATGATGTGTGTGTGGGTTGGTAGGTTCTTTGTTGACATTTTGTTCCGGCTGCATTGCACACTACTTATTGCTAGGCTACACGCGCCTGCTCCCCCTTCTCTCTCTCTCTCTCTCTCTCTCTCTCTCTCTCTCTCTCTCTCTCTCTCTCTCTCTCTCTCTCTCTCTCTCTCTCTCTCTCTCTCTCTCTCTCTCTCTCTCTCTCTCTCTCTCTCTCTCTCTCTCTCTCTCTGTTTAAGCGGTTCAAGTCGTTCTATGTTTCCTTGGCGTTACACTTTCCCTTGGTTTCATTCTTTTTGTCTCTTTCAGTGTTTATCTCCTGTTCTCATCTCCCTGATTTAATTATTGTCCTTAGAGTGTGTTAACATGTCCTGCTTCTATTCCTTTTGCTTCTCTCCTTCTCTTCGTCGTTAATCTCATTTTCGTGGCATTTTTTTCTCCGCTTTCTTGTCTTTAATTTTCATTGACTTCAGCGCTTCCTGTGGACTTGTCACCAATGTTGATTCATCCGTCTTCCTCCCACACTCCTTTATCACCCTTTTTATCTCCTTACCCCGCCCATTTATCCCTCCTTTTACCGCCCTTCTTCCCCCATAAGCTCACCTGACTCTCTCTCTCTCCCCATCCCCCCCCCCCCACACACCGCCCGGGGAGTGGGTATGACTTCGACGGAATTGCATTCGAAGTGAGGAACTGGGCGTCCCGCCGGGTCGCTCTTCGTCGCGATGTTGGCTTCCGGGGCCGGGTTTTACCTCTCGCTTCTCCTCGTTGCCCGCCGTCGTACCCTTTTCCTTTGCTTCTAGTCCACATCTCACACGTTTTTCCATTTCAGTTTTCCCCTTCCCACCCCGCCCTGCTATTTGTTGCCGAGAAAGTGCCGTAGAGTGACCAGGTTCTGTGTATCAGGCATTCTCCGACTCCCGTAGACTCTTCCGACAGCTTTCTGTGTTGATGGGTGACTCCAGTGTGACGGGTGACCCTAGTGTGACGCCTGACCCCAGTGTGACGGCTGACCCCAATGTGACGCCTGACGGGTGACCCCAAAGCGACGGATGACCCTAGTGTGACGGGTGACCCCCAGTGCGACTGGTGACCCCAGTGTGACATCCGCCTCTCAGCAAGCGCAAGTGCAACATTCAACAAGGCCTTGCAACATTCCTCAAGATGATCCAGCACGCTACCTTCCTCTTCGCATTATTTTATACAACCTAACGACTGCAGCTGGGAGCTGGGGGGAGGGGGGGGGGGAACAGCTGCAACTGGAGGGGTTGGGGGTGGGGGGGGGAAACAGTTGGAGAGGAAAGTCCTCGCTCCATCCTCCTCATTCTGGCTGAGCCGTTTGGGCATCTGATCTATCCTGTTGTTGTTGTTGAAGGTTAACTTCATTTTGTAACGTGTTCTCCTCTGGATCGGTGTCATTGACCGTATTTACCCGCGTAAAAACTTCCTAATTTACAAAGATATTTTGTGGGGGGGGGGGAATAAATTAGCATATTTTACAACTGGTTTTTATGGGGGTATCTTGTGATGTTGTGTATGTAAATACAATGTGTATTCGGTTTTTGTTAAACCAAAGTGATTACATAATTTGATGTATATATAATACAATATGTGTATATGGTTGGTGCTGGACCCTTAACATGCTTGATACCTGCTCTGTGATGGGGTTCTGGGAGTTCTTCTACTTCCCCAAGCCCGGCCCGAGGCCAGGCTTGACTTGTGAGAGCTTGGTCCACCAGGCTGTTGCTTGGAGCGGCCCGCAGGCCGTCCTATCCAACGACAAATTCGGCATTTAACCCGCTTCTACCCCTGGCTTGGTGTCGTTACTTGTGACCTGCCTTTTGTCTTTAAGCGTGTCGTTCTTCCTTTAGGGCGAGAGATGACGTCGTATCACTAATAAAACCATAATTTAACCGCTATGACCTGACATGACCTGGAATTATGCGCGCAATATCCTCCCCCTTTACCGCTATTGTCTCGCTGCGGCCGTGGACGTGGTTTAGTACCACCGTATGTATAACCTCCGTGACCTTTGACCTGACCTGACCCAGTTCTGTAGGTTAGACTTATAACCGGGATATAAAAGATGCAACGGATGGCGAAGACTAAGTCTTAATCTCGCTTGATTTAGAGTTTCTTTATGACCTTCAAGGGAGACATCTCCCGTCACGCAGGGTGCAGTCGCACCTCCACAGGTCTCCAGTATCAGCTCTTGATACTGGTAATGGCTCAAAAGGGTTACCACCACTTACGGGCTATTCATGCCCGTGCCACCTTTTGGGTGGCTTAATCTTCATCAGTCATCATCAATCATGACCTTGTCACGTTATTAAACGTGCTGAATGTCAGGTTTTGGTTGTCATCATAATTTTAGAAATTGAAATTGAAATAGGTTTATTGGGGAATTAATACAGGCGTAGGGGTATACCTGCGGTTATTACAGCTCCCTTACGGGCTCACCATAGCCCGTGCTACTTGGAGCTTTGTTCCAGGTAGCGAATCTTTAACAACAACAACAACTGAGGTTATTCTCACCGTGTTGAGGGGCAACGTGTTTATATATTTACACACACATCACTCAATCCACATATTAACATTCTGGGTAATAAACATTTATATTTATGTGTACATGTTACTTAACAAGTAAACACAAATACATAAAACAATTATGGGGGTACCACCTCTGGTGCAATTATAGGGACCCGGTGATTATGCATTTATGTGGAGGGAGCCGGTCGGCCGAGCGGACAGCACACTGGACTTGTAATCCTGTGGTCCTGGGTTCGATCCCAGGCGCCGGCGAGAAACAATGGGCAGAGTTTCTTTCACCCTATGCTCCTGTTACCTAGCAGTAAAATAGGTACCTGGGTGTTAGTCAGCTGTCACGGGCTGCTTCCTGGGGGTGGAGGCCTGGTCGAGGACCGGGCCGCGGGGACACTAAAAAAAAAAAGCCCCGAAATCATCTCAAGATAACCTCAAGATAACCCACAGCCTCAGAGAAGGGAACACAGAGCATTCGGGGGAAAAACTTGCCATTTAACTCTGAATACGTAAGAGTGTATTTAAAACAATTATATGTACAAATACATAGATCTGGATGGATCTACATGTGGCCCATAGATACATGGGCTACAAATGTATTATTCGTAAACAAATAATAAAATACACGCAAACAAATGCACAAAAGCTTACGTTCTTCGGTCTTTAAGACAAGGAATACAATTAGGGGGTTAGAAATAGCCTAAGCTACTCTATCCCTTTGAGATTATAGTTCTTTCTTATCTCAATAAACATACTTGAACTTGAGTACATTTAACCGTGAAGTAGAAAAACATGGCTATTTGATAATCTTTAATCCGATCACTGGCGTCAATTTGACGAGATTTAACCTGACCTGACGTAGCTTGACGCGCGACGTTTCCGACATATTATCCCCGAAAAGGGACCTATGCACTCGGGTGGGGGGGGGGGGGAGCGCACACAGGCATTAATATATTAAGTCGTAATATAGCCGGATTAGGTTAGGCGTGAGCGTGATAAAGGTCCAGGCAGCCAGCTTGTGTGAGCCGATAGATGAGCAGATGCAGCCTTAATGGGGGATGGGAGGATGGTGTGGGTGGATAGGGGGGTGAGGGGGATGGGGGCTAGTGAGTCTGTCAGCTGTCAGACTATATTAATCCTTCATGACCTTTCCCCTACACTCTGGCCAAACTGACTCGCCTCACCCAATATTGGACCAGTCCGTTCTAATTTAATAAAGTGAAAAATTGCATTAAAAGCATTAGTGTAGAATTGGATGTAGATCTTGGTACAAATTGTGCTACTTAGCACATTTGCAGCTAACCTAAACCCAACTTAGCGATACTAAACTACTTAACTTACCCTAACTAAACTCGACCATATATAGTTCTAGCTAAACCAAACCTAACTTATCACAGCTAAACTAACCTAACTTCATATGGGGGTTCACTTAAGGTAATAGTATTTTATAGAAATGTGGATTTTGTTCGAAATTATGGTATTTATTTATTTATTAGATGTAAGAGAAATGTACTTTCTCAGTCAGACTTGTACACACCTATAGTTGCAGAAAGCTGTGCATTGTGCACTGTGCAGTATGATTATAGTTATCTCAGGCTGGAGATAAGGTACTCGAGGTACTCTCTCAGAGTACCTATTGCACCTCTGCTCTTCAACGGGGGTATTCTGCACATCCTGCCATGCCTCCTAGTCTCATGGGCAGCTTCTGCATGGTCACCTGATCTAGAATAATGAGGTTATCTTGAGATGATTTCGGGGCTTTAGAGTCCCCGCGGCCCGGTCCTCGACCAGGCCTCCACCCCCAGGAAGCAGCCCGTGACAGCTGACTAACACCCAGGTACCTATTTTACTGCTAGGTAACAGGAGCATAGGGTGAAAGAAACTCTGCCCATTGTTTCTCGCCGGCGCCCGGGATCGAACCCGGCACCACAGGATCACAAGTCCAGTGTGCTGTCCGCTCGGCCGACCGGCTCCCTTAAATCAGGTGAATTGTAAAGGTGAATCATATATTTCGTCCTCGTTCCAAGGAGAGCTTTACGGGCTATTCATGCCCGTGCCACCTCTTGGGTGGCTTAATCTTTATCAATCAAGGAGAGCTGGTTTGATGTCTGCTTCTGCCTCTGTTCCATTTATTTGTAGTCTGCCACCGTGTTTGGGCGTCTCTGAATGGGAAGACTTCGATTCACGAAGCAGTTACGCAAGCACTTACGGACCTGTCCATCTTTTCTCAATCTTTGGCGGCTTTGTTTACAATTATTACGCAGTTAATGAGCTCCGAAGCACCAGGAGGCTGTTTATAACAATAACAACAGTTGATTGGGATGTTTTCATGCTTGTAAACTGTTTAATAAATGTAACCAAAGCCGTCAAAGATTGAGGAAAGATGTACACGTTCGTAAGTACTTGCGTAACTGCTTCGTCAATCTGGCCCCTGACAAGCAGTCCCAAATATGTGTAATTAAAGAAATATGAGACATCAGCTCCTCCGTGACATTTACCGTGGTTAATATACACCCCGTCCTCTTACAAATCACAGTATAGACCTTCCCTTACAAGTGATTGTTAAAGATTAAGCCACCCGAGAGGTGGCACGGGCATGAATAATCTCATTTGCATATAGCGTGGCGAATTTTGTTACAGTTCAGAGAGACGGCACCACTCCCGTGCCAGGTAAGTCCACTACGGGCTCACCATAGCCCGTGCTACTTGGCCCGCTCCTGTGCCGGTAAGTTACGGGCTCACCATAGCCCGTGCTACTTGGAACCTGTTCCGAGTAGCTGAATCTATAACAACAACATGTTACAGTTGTACGAAGGGCCAGCCAAAGCTGTTTTATCAGACGTCAGTACAGCTTCGGCGTTGTTTAGTAATTGTCTAATGCATCTTTTATTGCCACTATCCAGGGCCCTAACTACCTTGTTTCTTAGTCACCTTGTTTCTCAGTCACCTTGTTTCTCAGTCACCTTGTTTCTCAGTCACCTTGTTTCTCAGTCACCTTGTTTCTTAGTCACCTTGTTTCTCAGTCACCTTGTTTCTTAGTCACCTTGTTTCTTAGTCATCTTGTTTCTCAGTCACCTTGTTTCTCAGTCACCTTATTTCTTAGTCACCTTGTTTCTTAGTCACCTTGTTTCTCAGTCACCTTGTTTCTTAGTCACCTTGTTTCTTAGTCATCTTGTTTCTCAGTCACCTTGTTCCTCAGTCACCTTGTTTCTTAGTCACCTTGTTTCTCAGTCACCTTGTTTCTCAGTCACCTTGTTTCTTAGTCACCTTGTTTCTCAGTCACCTTGTTTCTTAGTCACCTTGTTTCTCAGTCACCTTGTTTCTCAGTCACCTTGTTTCTCAGTCACCTTGTTTCTCAGTCACCTTGTTTCTCAGTCACCTTGTTTCTTAGTCACCTTGTTTCTCAGTCACCTTGTTTCTCAGCCACCTTGTTTCTCAGTCACCTTGTTTCTCAGTCACCTTGTTTCTCAGTCACCTTGTTTCTCAGTCACCTTGTTTCTTAGTCACCTTGTTTCTCAGTCACCTTGTTTCTTAGTCACCTTGTTTCTCAGTCACCTTGTTTCTCAGTCACCTTGTTTCTCAGTCACCTTGTTTCTTAGTCACCTTGTTTCTTAGTCACCTTGTTTCTTAGTCATCCTGCCTTGCTTTCTTAATCCACGTTCCTCTCTTCCCTCTTTGTTTATCTCTTGGTGTGCTTTATCCACTCATTCTACAAACACCTCTTCGTTATTTGCCTTCTGTCCTATCACCACTTCAATCTCCTTTATCACCTCTCTCTCTCTCTCTCTCTCTCTCTCTCTCTCTCTCTCTCTCTCTCTCTCTCTCTCTCTCTCTCTCTCTCTCTCTCTCTCTCTCTCTCTCTCTCTCTCTCTCTCTCTCTCTCTCTCTCTCTCTCTCCTTCTACATCACCCATCACCAGCTGTCTCCATTCCCTCCTATAAATATCTCCCTTCTTCCCATTTACCACCATTGTCCTTCCATTATCTGCTTTCATTATCTCCCTTTCCACCTATTCTTTAACCCTCTTCCACCCTTTCATCTCCCTTATTCCTCCGTCTCTCTCTCTCTCTCTCTTGTCATCCTCTTCCTCCTCACAGAGAGCCCCTGACCTGAGGTTGGGTTATATGACCTGTTTACAAAAGCAATACCCATTGTTTGTTGACGTACATCAGATGCCGCCACAATCTTTATTGGCTTCTGGGTCCGTTCAGACAATGGCAGGGGATTAGGGCACTGTTTCTCTGAACCCGCTGATTCGTTGTTACTGAATATAGGGGATTTTTTTAGACGTGATGTTTTGTATATGTTATGTAGGAGTTTAGTCTACGGTGATGTTTTGTGAAAATGTGTGTGTGTTTTGTGTTCCATTACGGTGTTTGATCCATGCACGGGGCTGCTCCAGTCACGGTGTTCACAGTGATTCAGTTATATTCTATTTACGGTGATCAAGTAGACTTTTGCTGTTGTCTGGGTCTTCGGTCTGGGAATTATACATATCTGGCAGAAGGATACTTTATGGAATGTTTAATGTGTCCTTCCTTGCGAGAGAGAGAGAGAGAGAGAGAGAGAGAGAGAGAGAGAGAGAGAGAGAGAGAGAGAGAGAGAGAGAGAGAGAGAGAGAGAGAGAGAGAGAGACGTTTACATGCTTATTTAAATGTAAAAGTTCCTCATGTGCACTTAAATCACATTTTGAGAGATTATTTTTCATGCTATTTTCTTGGAATGGCCGTCCTTGGACGACCATTCACAAGCATCAGAAGAACACCTATTATCTATAGTACACATAAGGCGTCACATTTGCATACAGGGCCTTGTTTAGTTTAGTGTTGATTACAATGAGACAATTTCGAGACCTCTACTCCCGCAGCGTGGCCCGTGTGGGCAGCCTTCCCTGGTGATTGGTCTGTGAGACCGTTTGTCTTCGTAACCCGATGCCCCCATGACCATCACAGTCGGGTTGATCCGGTAACTCGAGCGGAAACTTGTCCAGTATTCTCGTGAAAGCTTCCCCTGTTGTTCCACCCCGACAGATTTCTCAGCAGGAGATTGAAGAAGAGTCTTGAGCCCTTGGATGTTTACATTGTGTTCTCTGGGCGCGTGGGGTCGGCCACGAATATTTATGGGATCTATTTTGCACTTTCCGTCGTATCTTTCACTCCAGTGTGTTGTAATATTATTTTGCAGCTCTGCAACCTGACCTGGAATTATGAGGTGTATCGTATATTTCGTCCTCGTTCCAACGAGAGCTTATTTGATGCCTACTTCTGCCTCATGTTACGGTTATTTGTATATATTTCTTGAGGTTATCTTGAGGTTATCTTGAGATGATTTCGGGGATTTAGTGTCCCCGCGACCCGGTCCTCGACCAGGCCTCCACCCCTAGGAAGCAGCCCGTGACAGCTGACTAACACCCAGGTACCTATTTTACTGCTAGGTAACAGGAGCATAGGGTGAAAGAAACTTTGCCCATTGTTTCTCGCCGGCGCCTGAGATCGAACCCAGGACCACAGGATCACAAGTCCAGTGTGCTGTCCGCTCGGCCGACCTGCTCCCCTGTCTTATTTTGTCTTATTTTCTTATGCGTATTTATTTTTTTATGTTTAATGGCCTTCGCCGGAGAAATTGTAATTCAAATTAGTGTAACAGAAGTGTGCTTGGCCGGTGGCTGAGCGGACAGAACACTGGACGCGTGATCCTGTGGTCCCGGGTTCGATCCCGGGCGCCGGCGAGAAACACTGGGCAGAGTTTCTTTCACTTTGATGCCCCTTTTACCTAGCAGTAAAATAGGTACCTGGGTGTTAGTCAGCTGTCACGGGCTGCTTCCTGGGGGTAGAGGCCTGGTCGAGGACCGGGCCGCGGGGACACTAAAGCCCCGAAATCATCTCAAGATAACCTCAAGAAGATTGCGCATCCCACCAGCTAATTACATCACATTTGTTAATAGCCTCGACCAATCCGGTAAAAATGTGATGTATTAGTACACAAAGATTGATAGATAAAGATTAAGCCACCCAAGAGGTGGCACGGGCATGAATAACCCGTAAATTAGTACACATTGAAGCGGCTCAATATATATAAGATTTCTACGAAATGTGCAGGCGATGAGTCACAATAACGTGGCTAAAGTATGATGACCAGACCACACACACTCAAAAATGAAGGGACGACGACGTTTCGGTCCGTCCTGGACCATTAAGTCGATTGTCAATCGACTTGAGAATGGTCCAGGACGGACCGAAACGTCGTCGTCGTCCCTTCACATTCTAGTGTGTGGTCTGGTCATTCTACGAAATGTTCTCCATAGGTTAGGTGGGATGCTTGGGTTTGTAGGCTCCTGGTTAGGTAAAACCTTTTGCAATTTTTTACGGAGTGGAAAAAAAATTAAAAGAGCCAGAGGCTGGTGCGTGTGTCCTTGAATTCTTGAATGTTTGTTGTGTGGAAGGTGATGTTTGTTTACATGTGGCTTGGAAAATATTAATGTTGGAAATGCCTGGCATACTGTGCTGTCAGGAGGCATCAGAGGCATCATATTCCCGGTAAAGGGAGGGGGGGCAGGGGTCCGGTCAGTAGCCTAGGGTCGTGTGTCTAGCCTAGGGTCGTGTGTCTAGCCTAGGGTCGTGTGTCTAGCCTAGGGTCGTCCGTCTAGCCTAGCGTCGTCCGTCTAGCCTAGCGTCGTTCGTCTAGCCTAGCGTCGTCCGTCTAGCCTAGCGTCGTTCGTCTAGCCTAGCGTCGACCGTCTACCCTAGCGTCGTCTGTCTACCCTAGCGTCGTTCGTCTACCCTAGCGTCGTTCGTCTACCCTAGCGTCGTTCGTCTACCCTAGCGTTGTCCGTCTAGCCTTGCGTCGTCCGTCTAGCCTAGGGTCGTGTGTCTAGCCTAGCGTCGTCCGTCTAGCCTAGGGTCGTGTGTCTAGCCTAGCGTCGTCCGTCTAGCCTAGCGTCGTCCGTCTAGCCTGGGGTCGTGTGTCTAGCCTAGCGTCGTCCGTCTAGCCTAGCGTCGTTCGTCTAGCCTAGGGTCGTGTGTCTAGCCTAGCGTCGTCCGTCTAGCCTAGCGTCGTCCGTCTAGCCTAGCGTCGACCGTCTAGCCTAGCGTCGTCCGTCTAGCCTAGCGTCGTCCGTCTAGCCTAGCGTCGTTCGTCTACCCTAGCGTCGTCCGTCTACCCTAGCGTCGTCCGTCAGTTCTGCCCCATATGTTATTGGTCTGCCGTGAGTATTGATTGATCGATTTTGAGCCTCGTATTGATCTACTGGTGAACACGAAGTCTAGCTGGAAAGGGGGTGATATTCCAACCCATTTTCCTGATAGTACGTCGCATTTTGACGTATAACCCCCCCCCTCCCTAATGGCCCAATAACTGATGTCCTCAAAATTATAAAGAGCGGCTCGCAAAATTGACGTGGTCTCGTTTTCTATTCGTGGGTTCCTTGGTTAGGTTAGGTTAGGTTCGGGCAATTTCGTACATCAGTTTAGTGATGTATGTGAACGATGGAGAGGACCGGCTGCTTAACAAGGGGGGGGGGGGGGTAATACGAATCACACAATGGCCTATTTTACCATTTAATAATTGCTTTTATGATGTGATTAACTGACAATTTCCTATTATAATTTTCAAATCAAAACAAATTAAACTTTGTTTAAAATCCCCAAATGAACTTTGTTCATTTGGGGATTTTTGATGACCGGAACAAGCAATCTTTGAGGTTAACTCAATGGGTTCATTGACTGGGGTTAATTGCGAAGTGAATTTGTTAGTGAATTACATCTTATGGTTTTCTTAGGGGATCTTAGGCATATTCTAACCTTAAGATACCTTCAATGTCTTAATCATAACCTCTTGTCTTGTTTCTCCCTCTTCCTTGTTTTTTTCTCTTGTCCTCTTTCTTGCGCCTCTTCTCTTTCCCTCTTCTCTCTTTCACCTCTTCTCTTTCCCTCTTCTCTCTTTCACCTCTTCTCTTTCCCTTTTCTCTCTTTCACCTCTTCTCTTTCCCTCTTCTCTCTTTCACCTCTTCTCTTTCCCTCTCCTCTCTTTCACCTCTTCTCTTTCCCTCTTCTCTCTTTCACCTCTTCTCTTTCCCTCTTCTCTCTTTCACCTCTTCTCTTTCCTTTACTCTCGACTTTTTTTGTTCTCTCTTCTACTCCTTTGTATTCACTCTTTCTTGCCCTCGACTCCGGTACATAAGCGCTCCAGAGTGAAGGGTAGATGAGTGCATCTGACGCATCTGAGTGCGTCAGATACACTCAGATGCCTGAGTGTGTGTGTGAGTGCGTCAGGTACACTCAGGTGCCTGTGTGTGTGTGAGTGCGTCAGATACACTCAGGTGCCTGTGTGTGTGTGAGTGCGTCAGATACACTCAGATGCCTGAGTGTGTGTGTGAGTGCGTCAGATACACTCAGGTGCCTGTGTGTGTGTGTGAGTGCGTCAGGTACACTCAGGTGCCTGTGTGTGTGTGAGTGCGTCAGATACACTCAGGTGCCTGTGTGTGTGTGTGAGTGCGTCAGATACACTCAGATGCCTGAGTGTGTGTGTGAGTGCGTCAGATACACTCAGGTGCCTGTGTGTGTGTGAGTGCGTCAGATACACTCAGGTGCCTGTGTGTGTGTGAGTGCGTCAGATACACTCAGATGCCTGAGTGTGTGTGTGAGTGCGTCAGATACACTCAGATGTCTGAGTGTGTGTGTGAGTGCGTCAGATACACTCAGGTGCCTGAGTGTGTGTGTGAGTGCGTCAGATACACTCAGGTGCCTGTGTGTGTGTGAGTGCGTCAGATACACTCAGATGCCTGAGTGTGTGTGTGAGTGCGTCAGATACACTCAGATGCCTGAGTGTGTGTGTGAGTGCGTCAGATACACTCAGGTGCCTGAGTGTGTGTGTGAGTGCGTCAGATACACTCAGGTGCCTGTGTGTGTGTGAGTGCGTCAGATACACTCAGATGCCTGAGTGTGTGTGTGAGTGCGTCAGATACACTCAGGTGCCTGTGTGTGTGTGAGTGCGTCAGATACACTCAGATGCCTGAGTGTGTGTGTGAGTGCGTCAGATACACTCAGATGCCTGAGTGTGTGTGTGAGTGCGTCAGATACACTCAGGTGCCTGTGTGTGTGTGAGTGCGTCAGATACACTCAGATGCCTGAGTGTGTGTGTGAGTGCGTCAGATACACTCAGGTGCCTGTGTGTGTGTGAGTGCGTCAGATACACTCAGATGCCTGAGTGTGTGTGTGAGTGCGTCAGATACACTCAGGTGCCTGTGTGTGTGTGAGTGCGTCAGATACACTCAGGTGCCTGTGTGTGTGTGAGTGCGTCAGATACACTCAGATGCCTGAGTGTGTGTGTGAGTGCGTCAGATACACTCAGGTGCCTGTGTGTGTGTGAGTGCGTCAGATACACTCAGATGCCTGAGTGTGTGTGTGAGTGCGTCAGATACACTCAGGTGCCTGTGTGTGTGTGAGTGCGTCAGATACACTCAGATGCCTGAGTGTGTGTGTGAGTGCGTCAGATACACTCAGGTGCCTGTGTGTGTGTGTGTGTGCGTCAGGTGGCGTGCACTCTTTCATTACTTATGCACGCCACCGTTTTTTTTTATTTTGCATTAAAATGTATGAATTTTTAATGTTGGTTTCCCTTGTATCATGTTGGTATGAGGTTAGAGGCGTACACGTGGCAACACTGTGGGTACTCACCTGGTTGAGCTCTGGCTCTTTGGTCCCGCCTCTCACCTGTCAACAGGTGTACAGGTTCATGAGCCTACTGGGCTCTTATCATATCTACATTTGAAACTGTGTATGGAGTCAGCCTCCACCACATCACTGCCTAATGCATTCCATTTGTCAATTACTCTGACACTAAAAAATTCTTTCTAATATCTCTGTGGTTCATTTGGGTACTCAGTTATCACCTGTGTCCCCTTGTTCGCGTACCACCCGTGTTAAACAGTGTATCTTTATCTACCCTGTCAATTCCTCTGAGAATTTTTTAGGTAGTGATCATGTCTCCACACATGATCATCATGTGTGTGTGTGTGTGTGTGTGTGTGTGTGTGTGTGTGTGTACTCACCTAATTGTGCTTGTGGGGGTTGAGCTCTGGCTCTTTGGTGTGTGTGTGTGTGTGTGTGTGTGTGTGTGTGTGTGTGTAACATGTTTAATATATTATCCTCTGAAAGAAGAGTTGCTTGGACGGGTGTTTGAGGAATCGATCTTTGTCTTGAAAGTTTATATTGTCTTCTTCCCTTCTTCTTCTTCTTCTTGCTGCTCTCTCCTGGTAATTACCTGAAGGAACTGGACACCAGGTGAGAGAGGAGACCGCTGGTGATGACCGCGGACATCTTAACCAGGGGCGCCGCAGTGTAATTTGGTTGAGTGGGGGTCGTGGCTCCTGGTCTTTGGTTGAGTGGAGGGGGGGGGGGGGAGTTGTGGCTCCAGGTCTTTGGTTGAGGGGGGGGGGGTTGGTAGAGTAGTTGTAATATTCTCAATATATTTGAGAATATTTCTACCATTCTACCTCATTACTATTTACATAAGTAAACATAAACCTGACTCAACGCAACCTATCATAACCTAACGAAACTATATAAGATATACAATGTTGCCATATATATGTGATGTGCTCAGGGTGTGTGACATGTGCTATGATGTCGTAATTTTATTCCGGCTCAGCATTTAGGTCTTTTGGTCTTTAGGTCTTTTCTCTACCAAGCAGTCAAAGTGGTTGGGCTTAATCATACTGGAACGAGTCCTTTAATATCTGTGATTCAGTCAGGGCTGTCTAGTACGTCTCGTTTGAGTGGGTTATCTTGAGGTTATCTTGAGATGATTTCGGGGCTTTTTAGTGTCCCCGCGGCCAGGTTCTCGACCAGGCCTCCACCCCCAGGAAGCAGCTCGTGACAGCTGACTAACACCCAGGTACCTATTTTACTGCTAGGTAACAGGGGCATAGGGTGAAAGAAACTCTGCCCATTGTTTCTCGCCGGCGCCTGGGATCGAACCCAGGACCACAGGATCACAAGTCCAGCGTGCTGTCCGCTCGGCCGACCGGCTTCCTCAGAACGGCCTACTCAGAAACGTGTGAACCCAAGTAACCCCCCTAACCTATCGATGCATAGAAAACGATGATATTAAAGTGTCTTAACACGTCGTATTTTGAACGATTCAGTCGATTCTGTAAAAAAAAATTACGACGTTGTTGTTGTTGTTAAAGATTCGCTACCTGGAACAAAGTTTCAAGTAGCACGGGCTATGGTGAGCCCGTAACTTGATAATTACGACGTATTAGATGGAATGACGGATTGGTGACCTCTGACGAGACATAGAATGGGGTTTAAACCCCCTTATAACCACTCCCCCAACACCCTTTAATCCCCATTTTTCCCCAGCCCTCTCTCTCTCCCCCCGTCCCCATGGGTTTCTAGTCCTCCCCGCCCCCTGCCCCCCGCCCCCTGCCTCAGTGCCCTTCTCCACATCCTCTTCAATACTCTCCTTACTTCCCGCACCATTGTCTGAACCTAACGATCCTCTCATCCACAGCTATTATGGTGGTGAAAATACTAAACCACATCCCTCTCTCTCTCTCTCTCTCTCTCTCTCTCTCTCTCTCTCTCTCTCTCTCTCTCTCTCTCTCTCTCTCTCTCTCTCTCTCTCTCTCTCTCTCTCTCTTAATTGCCACAGGGAGGAGGTGTGGTAGTGAGAGATGAGGGAAGGATGAGGGACGGAGAGATAAATATTGCTTATGGGACGATGGAATGGAGAGGAGAGAGAAGACAGGTGATAGTGAGGGGGCGGAAGAGGAGGGGGGAGAGTAAAGGGGAAAGGGGAACACATTTGTTGGTCGCGTTGGCTTACAAGAAGCAAGAAATTGTAGAAGGAAGTTAAATCGGGAGGATTTGTCTCTACTACAGGTGGTGGCGGGGGTGAGGGAGTTGTTGGAGAGGGCGAGGGAGGTGCTGAAGGTGGTCACTGGTTGGGGAGTGTAGGTGTTGGTGTTGGGGGTGGGTGGTGGTGATGGGGGTAGGTGATGGGGGTGGGTGATGGTGATGGGTGGTGGATGATAGTGGTAACAGAACAAGTCCTTCATAACATACACAACCAACCCGTCCGCTCAACTAACACGTCACATTTCGTACGCTATTATCCCCAACATACAAAAAACAAAGCACTATGAACAGCAGCGAATATCCACATTATGGATGCCTCGGCTGGTGAGGGTTAGGAGGGATGATTGGGTTCGAACCTTCCTGGCTAGCTTAGGACGTCGCATTTTGCACGTTGTGGCAAGGGGGGAGGAGAAGAAGGTGCTGGGGGTATAACGATGCCGGTGCAGAAATGAATATATCAATGAGCATACCCCTCACGATTTGCCACTCCGTCAAAAAGACGACTGTTTTGACCCACCAGAAGTGTTCACATGTAAGCAATTCACCGGACCTATCGAAGCCGATGGTTAGAAAACGTTAGTATTACGGTGAATTAATTTGTGTTAAAACACCGCAAATTTGACGGATTGGTCGATTCCTTCAAGAATAAGATGTGGTGTGAGGACAGGTCTGTTGAGGATAGGTCCCTGGAAAACAGGTCCCTTGAGGATAGGTCCCTGGAAGACAGGTCCCTTGGGGATAGGTCCCTGGAAGACAGGTCCCTTGGGGATAGGTCCCTGGAAGACAGGTCCCTTGGGGATAGGTCCCTGGAAGACAGGTCCCTTGGGGATAGGTCTCTTGAGGATAGGTCCCTGGAAGACAGGTCCCTTGGGGATAGGTCCCTGGAAGACAGGTCTCTTGAGGATAGGTCCCTGGAAGACAATTCTTTACAGGATAGGTCCCCCAAGCACAGACATCGCTATATAACCCTATGAGCCTGCAAAGGACTCGAACCCAGGCCACCAGGGGGTTCGAGAAATCTCCCCATCACCACCACCATCGATACCATGACCACTACACCAGCGATCATTAGTTCCTCCTCCTTCCACTCTCTCTATTTTCTCCTTTTTTTTCGCCCTTTCACTTCTGGTATTTCGTGACTGAAGACATGATCAGGAGACGTGTGAGCACATCTCAGAGCTGTCAAGTCTCTGGAGAAAGTTTCGCCAACACTGTGAGTGTCCTGTAGGTAAAAAAATTATAATTGATCATGGGAGTAGGTGGTTGGTGATGGTGATGGGAGTAGGTGGTGATGGGAGTAGGTGGTGATGGGAGTAGGTGGTTGGTGGTGGTGATGGACATAGTTGGTGATGGGAACACTCTCTCTTTCATGTAATGTTCCCTCTGTCTCTCTCTCTCTCTCTCTCTCTCTCTCTCTCTCTCTCTCTCTCTCTCTCTCTCTCTCTCTCTCTCTCTCTCTCTCTCTCTCTCTCTCTCTCTCTCTCTCTCTCTCTAACTCTCTCTCTCTCTCTCTCTCTCTCTCTCTCTCTCTCTCTCTCTCTCTCTCTCTCTCTCTCTCTCTCTCTCTCTCTCTCTCTCTCTCTCTCTCTCTCTCTCTCTCTCTCTCGCTCTCTCTCTCGCTCTCTCTCGCTCTCTCTCTCTCTCTCTCTCTCTCTCTCTCTCTCTCTCTCTCTCTCTCTCTCTCTCTCTCTCTCTCTCTCTCTCTCTCTCTCTCTCTCTCTCTCTCTCCCTCCCAAAGTGAAGGGAAACGCCTTCCTGCGATCCGTAAACACAAATATTTCTTTTAATGTTTTCATATAATATTGTGTTTTTGCCCCCCCCCCCCGTCCCATCCCCAAATCCTTATCCTGACCCCTTCCCAGTGCTATATAGTAGGAATGGCTTGGCGTTTTCTCCTCACAATTCCCTTCCCTCCCCCCCTCTCCCCCACCACCTCTCCCCCCCCCCCCTGCAGGACTTATACGTTGAAATCTCTGGCTTGGGTTTCTAGTATTTCTTCCAGGTTTCTTTTTGTTTTCTTTCCTGGATTAGGATCTAGAACCTGAGAAAAGTATGTATGTATGTATGTATGTATGTATGTATGTATGTATGTATGTATGTATGTATGTATGTATGTATGTATGTATGTATGTTTGCCTTCTACTTCATCGTTATTCTATAAATAAACGTAAACCTGACCCCGAGGATACCTGGCGAACGCCTCTCAACGTTCCCTTTCAAGGCTCTTGAACCATGTGAGTTATAACATAAGAAAATAGACAGAGGGCGTTCACTGTTGGCTTAGATGCAGTAACCTAAACTTGTGGGGGGATGCTTTAGAATACTCCCCTTGTACACTCACTCTCTCTCTCTCTCTCTCTCTCTCTCTCTCTCTCTCTCTCTCTCTCTCTCTCTCTCTCTCTCTCTCTCTCTCTCTCTCTCTCTCTCTCTCTCTCTCTCTCTCTCTTTCTCTCTCTTTCTCTCTCTCTATCTCTCTCTCTCTCTCTCTCTCTCTCTCTCTCTCTCTCTCTCTCTCTCTCTCTCTCTCTCTCTCTCTCTCTCTCTCTCTCTCTCTCCGTAGACTACAAGGTTAAGACAGTAATCCAGGCAAGGAGGGGGTACATTAGCTGAGGCGGCTTGTGAGATAAGCTGCGGGAAGTGTACTGTGTCACGCCTCTACGGTAGCAACGCTCCTGGTATGTGGGTGGATGTGGGCTCGTCTGTGGGTGTGGGTGGGTGGATGTGGGCTGGTCTGTGGGTGTGGGTGGGTAGACGTGGGCTGGTCTGTGGGTGTGGGTGGGTAGACGTGGGCTCGTCTGTGGGTGTGGGTTGGTGTAGGTGTTCACTCCCTTACGTGTGGTAGCCAGGAGTGGCGCGCCAGTAAGCCGCCCAGCCTAACTTTTTCGCCTACGCGCATATATCCGCATTTATCACGCGCATCCTGTATGATTCGACTGACTACACTTGACTTAGGTGTCTCGGGTGTTGGTATGCGTCTCCTGGTACCAGGTACACCCACACAACTGGTAGCGGGAGTGTGGTACGTGAGGGGTAAGCTGGGTATCCAGGTTCCACATCAGTGTCAATGCAGCAGGCGCTCTCGCCCAGATATGCGGCAGCGGGTCTGGTCCTTGTATTAGCATAACACTGTGCTCCCGTGGAGAGTACAGTGGACGGTGGGTGGGGAGTTGGACGGGTGGGAGAGAGTGGGTGAAGTGGGAGAGAATTGTGGGATGGAAGGGAAACGATGGGAGATGAGGAATTATACTGTGTGTATGTGGGACAGAAGGCATTGAACCGTGTTGGATGAGCAGCTCAGTCAACTGCAAATCCTGTATCTTGAGGTTATCTTGAGATGATTTCGGGGCTTTAGCGTCCTCGCGGCCCGGTCCTCGACCAGGCCTCCTTTTTGTTACACCCCCCCCCCCCCCTCCCTCCCCCAGGTAGCAGCCCGTAACAGCTGTCTATAACTCCCAGGTACCCATTTTACTGCTAGGTGAACAGATGCATCAGGGTGAAAGAAACTGTGCCCAATTGTTCCCCCCCACCTCCGGCTGCACAGAAACTATTATTCAAAGGAACAAAACCAGTTCTTTATCCGTGTCTCGTGGCTCTCAAAACCTATTTTTATTCAAATCACAACAATAGCGACTTTCACACTATCATTTTCCTCTATTTAAATTACTGTTCGTGTTTCATAACTCTAAAAAAAACATGTATTGACATTCACATTGCGGCATTGAGCTCCGACCCCGCACCTGTAATTTTTTTTTGTAACAAAAGTGGGTACAGGAGTAGACGACTTCTGACTCCTGCTTGATAAAGATTTAGCCCTCTAAGAGGTGGCACGGGCATGACTAGCCCGTAATTCTGACTCCTGTTAGTAGGCTGAGAGCTTTACCTAAAAGGTTAAGTCAGTAATAGTCGGAACATATTCAAGATCGGTTTATATCAAGTATTATGTTGTTGTTTGATAACAAAATGCATTGTGTTGTAGATGTTTGTTATCAAATAACTACAATATAATGCATTTTGTTATCTAACAACTACAATATAATACATTTTGTTATCAAAAACTACAATATAATACATTTTGTTATCAAACAACTACAATATAATGCATTTTGTTATCAAACAACTACAATATAATGCATTTTGTTATCAAACAACTACAACATGAAGCATTTTGTTATCAAACACCTACAACATAATGCATTTTCTTATCAAACTACTACACCATAATGCATTTTTGTTAACAAAATCCATTATATTGTAATTGATAACACAAAAAAGATAGCTTTTTTGTCAGTGTAAATACTAACAAAACTTTAATATTGAGGTTCACACAGGTCTTAACAAACTGTTTTATGTAATTGTATTTGTCGACATATATTATTTGCGTGTGTCAAAGGTTTAATTAAGTACGCGAACGTGAAGGGTTTATTGAATTTTTGTGACGTGAATCACTGCAGGTTTGGCTGAGTACATGACAAGGGGGGATTAAAATGCTAATAGTTCGCGTTGATAAGATTAAGTATAAATTTGCATGTAATTTGTGTTGTAGGGAGTGGAGTGTGCGTTCACGGGTCCCCTGTGGGGTTTGTGGGGGTTTCCAGGGAGCTTTCAGTGGTTTCCTGTGGGGTTTGTAGGGGTTTCCAGGGAGCGTTCAGTGGTTTCCTGTGGGGTTGTGTTGTTTCGAGGGAGCGTTCAGTGGTTTCATGTGGGGTTTGTGGGGGTTTCCAGGGAGCGTTCAGTGGTTTCCTGTGGGGTTGTGTTGTTTCGAGGGAGCGTTCAGTGGTTCCCTGTGGGGTTTGTGGGAGTTTCGAGGGAGCGTTCAGTGGTTCCCTGTGGGGTTTGTGGGAGTTTCCAGGGAGCGTTCAGTGGTTCCCTGTGGGGTTTGTGGGGGTTTCGAGGGAGCGTTCAGTGGTTCCCTGTGGGGTTGTGTTGTTTCGAGGGAGCGTTCAGTGGTTCCCTGTGGGGTTGTGTTGTTCCGAGGGAGCGTTCAGTGGTTCCCTGTGGGGTTGTGTTGTTTCGAGGGAGCGTTCAGTGGTTCCCTGTGGGGTTGTGTTGTTTCGAGGGAGCGTTCAGTGGTTCCCTGTGGGGTTTGTGGGGGTTTCGAGGGAGCGTTCAGTGGTTCCCTGTGGGGTTTGTGGGGGTTTCGAGGGAGCGTTCAGTGGTTCCCTGTGGGGTTTGTGGGAGTTTCCAGGGAGCGTTCAGTGGTTCCCTGTGGGGTTTGTGGGGGTTTCGAGGGAGCGTTCAGTGGTTCCCTGTGGGGTTTGTGGGAGTTTCCAGGGAGCGTTCAGTGGTTCCCTGTGGGGTTTGTGGGGGTTTCCAGGGAGCGTTCAGTGGTTCCCTGTGGGGTTTGTGGGAGTTTCCAGGGAGCGTTCAGTGGTTCCCTGTGGGGTTTGTGGGGGTTTCGAGGGAGCGTTCAGTGGTTCCCTGTGGGGTTGTGTTGTTCCGAGGGAGCGTTCAGTGGTTCCCTGTGGGGTTGTGTTGTTTCGAGGGAGCGTTCAGTGGTTCCCTGTGGGGTTGTGTTGTTTCGAGGGAGCGTTCAGTGGTTCCCTGTGGGGTTTGTGGGAGTTTCGAGGGAGCGTTCAGTGGTTCCTGTGGGGTTGTGTTGTTTCGAGGGAACGTTCAGTGGTTCCCTGTGGGGTTGTGTTGTTTCGAGGGAGCGTTCAGTGGTTCCCTGTGGGGTTGTGTTGTTCCGAGGGAGCGTTCAGTGGTTCCCTGTGGGGTCGTGTTGTTTCGAGGGAGCGTTCAGTGGTTCCCTGTGGGGTTGTGTTGTTTCGAGGGAGCGTTCAGTGGTTCCCTGTGGGGTTTGTGGGAGTTTCGAGGGAGCGTTCAGTGGTTCCCTGTGGGGTTTGTGGGAGTTTCGAGGGAGCGTTCAGTGGTTCCTGTGGGGTTGTGTTGTTTCGAGGGAACGTTCAGTGGTTCCCTGTGGGGTTGTGTTGTTTCGAGGGAGCGTTCAGTGGTTCCTGTGGGGTTGTGTTGTTTCGAGGGAACGTTCAGTGGTTCCCTGTGGGGTTTGTGGGGGTTTCCAGGGAGCGTTCAGTGGTTTCCTGTGGGGTTGTGTTGTTCCGAGGGAGCGTTCAGTGGTTCCCTGTGGGGTTGTGTTGTTTCGAGGGAGCGTTCAGTGGTTCCCTGTGGGGTTGTGTTGTTTCGAGGGAGCGTTCAGTTGTTCCCTGTGGGGTTGTGTTGTTTCGAGGGAGCGTTCATTGCTCCCTGAGGCCTAGCGTTGCCTGGAGGGAGCGTTCATTGCTCCCTGAGGCCTAGCGTTGCCTGGAGGGAGCGTTCATTGCTCCCTGAGGCCTAGCGTTGCCTGGAGGGAGCGTTCATTGCTCCCTGAGGCCTAGCGTTGCCTGGAGGGAGCGTTCATTGCTCCCTGAGGCCTAGCGTTGCCTGGAGGGAGCGTTCATTGCTCCCTGAGGCCTAGCGTTGCCTGGAGGGAGCGTTCATTGCTCCCTGAGGCCTAGCGTTGCCTGGAGGGAGCGTTCATTGCTCCCTGAGGCCTAGCGTTGCCTGGAGGGAGCGTTCATTCTCAACTGACCAAGCGTTCACCTGGTAGAGTGGGGCTACCTGGAACGCTGATGGAGTTCATTTTGTTTCAGACGGGTTCATTGTGACGCGCGGGTTTTGTTTTGCATGTTGCTGCATTGTATAGCAGTGTATTGTTGTATAATTTACTGTATTGTTTTCGTTGTATTTTTTGGCGTAAAGTGCTGTATTGTTTGTATGACATTTTCCCCATACACATTTTGTCATTTCGGTCCGGTTAGTGTATTGTATTTTTTGTAATGTTGTATTTTAAGGTATTGTATGTATTGTATTTTAGAGTAATGTATGTTTTCAGAATAGTGTATGTAGAGGATTTTAGTGCCACGTATAGTCTGCATTATAGTGTAGTGTATACGTTGTATTATAATACAAGAAGATGAGGTACCCGGCGTCGCCCGGGTCTCTCGTCCCGGCCCTTCTCCCCCCCCCCCCACCCCTTCCTTCTCTGCTCTATCTTAGAGTCTCCCCCCCCCCCCCACCCCTTCCTTCTCTGCTCTATCTTAGAGTCTCCCCCCCCCCACCCCTTCCTTCTCTGCTCTATCTTAGAGTCTCCCCCCCCTTTTTATCTATCTATATATAGATAGATATATATATAGATTTATATATCTTATCTATGTGGTATATTACAGTGAACCGAGATGACCTGACTTGACCTTACTGGGGTCAGCTCGTTAGGCTGGTTGAAGTGGCACAGTGCCTCGTGGGGTAATGAACCGTGTCCTGGGTGTCATGTGACCCCTCGTGACCTCCTCCCCCCCCCCCTCCCTCAGCAGGTCAGGGGTAATGAGGGTCATCGATTACTTCTAAGGGTCCGTTTATTTGGCTTTTCAGGTCACGGACGGGTCATTGGGTGCTATACGGGTCTTGAGGGCAGGAGTCTTGTGTTGTCTTAAACTGGTTCCTTGGGGCGCTAAAGGAATTTGATTTTTATTTTTTTTTTTTATGGTTTTAATTGGCTTTGAATTCTCGCTCTTGATTTTATTCTCGTTTTTTTTGGTTTATTTCGACTTTATTTTCTTATCTTTCATTTCCTGTGTTCATTCATTCATTTTATTCTCTCTCTATCTCTCTGTCTCTCCCTATCTGTCTCTCCCTATCTCTCTCTCTCTCTCTCTCTCTCTCTCTCTCTCTCTCTCTCTCTCTCTCTCTCTCTCTCTCTCTCTCTCTCTCTCTCTCTCTCTCTCTCTCTATGTCTCTCTCTGTCTATGTCTCTGTCTATGTCTCTCTCTCTCTCTCTCTCTCTCTCTCTCTCTCTCTCTCTCTCTCTCTCTCTCTCTCTCTCTCTCTCTCTCTCTCTCTCTCTCTCTATGTCTCTCTCTGTCTATGTCTCTCTCTCTCTCTCTCTCTCTATGTCTCTCTCTGTCTATGTCTCTGTCTATGTCTCTCTCTCTCTCTCTCTCTCTCTCTCTCTCTCTCTCTCTCTCTCTCTCTCTCTCTCTCTCTCTCTCTCTCTCTCTCTCTCTCTCTCTCTCTCTCTCTCTCTCTCTCTCTCTCTCTATGTCTCTCTCTGTCTATGTCTCTGTCTATGTCTCTCTCTCTCTCTCTCTCTCTCTCTCTCTCTCTCTCTCTCTCTCTCTCTCTCTCTCTCTCTCTCTCTCTCTCTCTCTCTCTCTCTCAATCCATTCCCTTTTCCTCCGTCACTATCCTCCTCTTGTTTTCCATCACCTCCTATCCCCCCCCCCCCCTCACCATTCCTCTTACCCCCTACCCTCCCTCCCTCCCACCCTCCCTCCCTCTCTCCAGCTTGCATGTGAGGGAGCACATGTCGCTCCCTCCCCTGATGGAGTTACCGTGTACCCGTGGAGATGGAGCTAATTCCCACCCCAACCTTCCCCCTTCTCATTCCCACCCTACTCACCCTTTTTTACCTATTTACCCCCTTTACCCCCACCCCCTTTACCCCCACCCCATTTACCCCCACCCCCTTTACCCCCACCCCCTTTACCCCCACCCCATTTACCCCCACCCCCCTTCTTTAAAAAAAAAAATGGCATGTCAGTGTCTATGTATCCCTTCACGCGTTTTCCCTAGTGCCCTTTTTTATCGATTTAAATTAGTGCGAGTAGTGTGGTGAAAAGTGCCGCTACTCTGGCTGTCAGTTATGCTGAAGTCGAGCCGGTCGGCCGAGCGGATAGCACGCTGGACTTGTTATCCTGTGGTCCCGGGTTCGATCCCGGGCGCCGGAGAGAAACAATGGGCAGAGTTTCTTTCACCCTATGCCCCCTGTTACTTAGCAGTAAAATAGGTACCTGGGTGTTAGTCAGCTGTCACGGGCTGCTTCCTGGGGGGTGGAGGCCTGGTCGAGGACCGGGCCGCGGGGACACTAGAAAAGCTCCGAAATCACCTCAAGATAACCTCAAGATAACACAGTTACAATGCTAGCCAGCATATATACATTTTCTAATGTCCTCCATGGAGAGGGTTAGAGATGTGTTAAACATATAGTTCAAGGGTTTATTGAACACTCAACCACAGAAGGTGTTCCGCAGCTTCTGGTGGTGTTTGAGACGAGGTGATGGTGCGACTGAGCTCAGAGATCAGAGCAAGAGCCTCTCGGCTCAAGTCATGTTTGAGGAGCAGACCATCTGAGGAAACACTTGAGAGCTTAAAAGTTCGTTTGTTAAAGAAAGTTAGAATCCCGAGAAGGTATGATTTAAGTTTTCAAGATCTGAAGAAATTGTATAATATAGATTACAAAGTTTTTTTCCAGCAAGAGTGCTTTGGGAGCCAGAAGAAAATGGAACGAGATTGAGCTTTGGAACTTTATTTATTTATTTGTATTTATTTATATATACAAGAATTCTTACATTCTTGACAAACATCTCCAAAGGATACCTGATCAACCAGAGAGCCGGTCGGCCGAGCGGACAGCACGCTGGACTTGTGATCCTGTGGTCCTGAGTTCGATCCCAGGCGCCGGCGAGAAACAATGGGCAGAGTTTCTTTCACCCTATGCCCCTGTTACTTAGCAGTAAAATACGTACCTGGGTGTTAGTCAGCTGTCACGGGCTGCTTCCTGGGGGTGGAGGCCTGGTCGAGGACCGGGCCGCGGGGACACTAAAAGCCCCGAAATCATCTCGAGATAACCTCAAGATAACGAACCAGGCTGTGACTCATACGTCAGGCTGCGAGCAGCCGCGTCCAACAACCTGGTTGACCAGTCCAGCAACGAGGAGGCCTGGTCGACGACCGGGCCGCGGGGTTGCTGAACCCCGGAATCACCTCAAGGTAACCTTCTTGTACAGCCACCAGCACGCATAGCGTTTCGGGCAGGTCCTTAAGCCTAATATTCCTCGGAACACGTCCCACCAAATAGCCTAACAACCAGGTACCCATTCACTGCTGGGTGAAGAGAGGCTACAGTTAAGGATTGGCGCCCAGTCAATCCTCCCCAGCCAGGATACGAACCCAGGCCAAAACGCTTGGGAAGCGCCGAGCGAGTGATTTACCACTTCGCCACGGGGACTGCAAGTACTCTACAGCTTTAAATATGTACTCACGTAGTTGTACTCACCTAGTTGTGCTTGCGGGAGAGGGGATTGAGCTCTTTGGTCTCGCCTCTCAACTGTCTTATATGTTAAACAAGATCTCAAGCGTTACCAATACATCATAGCATGTAAAGTAATACCTACATTCTCTACACATCGCAGTGTGAGGTTAGGTGGGTTGCTTGGGCTCGTATGTTTATTGGTAAGGCTAATAGGCTCGATTTTGTACGTAGAGGCAAATCAGGAGAACAAGTTCATGGGAATAGTGTAAAAAAAATATGAAAGTCTTAATGCTGACGATGAGTCACAATAACGTGGCTAAAGTATGTTGACCAGACCACACACTAGAAGGTGAAGGGACGACGACGTTTCGGTCCGTCCTGGACCATTCTCAAGTCGATTGCGAGTCGACTTGAGTCGACGAGTCAACAAGTCGACCACAATCGACTTGAGAATGGTCCAGGACGGACCGAAACGTCGTCGTCCCTTTACCTTCTAGTGTGTGGTCTGGTCAACAAAGTCTTAATAATTCTTAATTATTAAGAAAGTCTTAATTCCAGTCAATAAACTGTATTGAGAGCCAAAAAGAGGACCACCACAAAACAGTTTATACAGCGTTATGAGTCATTAGGCCTCCTGTTACATGTAAATATTACGTCATTCTTTGTAATCTTGGGGTTCATGAGGGTTGATGGTGGCGTCACCGTATATCAGAAGCTGACACATTAACATTCAGTGAGGAGCAGAGTGACCGACCAACCGACTGATCTCTGCGATAAGCTGGCGCCTTATAGCAGGGGGACTGAATCCACCCCTCCCGTAGAGCAGTCTATATGGGAGACATGTGCTGGATACTGTGTGTTGTGGTAGACTACTGGTCACTGGTACTGTGTGTGGTAGACTACTGGTCACTGGTACTGTGTGTGGTAGGCTACTGGTCACTGGTACTGTGTGTGGTAGGTTACTGGTCACTGGTACTGTGTTGTGGTAGGTTACTGGTCACTGGTACTGTGTGTGGTAGACTACTGGTCACTGGTACTGTGTGTGGTAGACTACTGGTCACTGGTACTGTGTGTGGTAGACTACTGGTCACTGGTACTGTGTGTGGTAGACTACTGGTCACTGGTACTGTGTGTGGTAGACTACTGGTCACTGGTACTGTGTGTGGTAGGTTACTGGTCACTGGTACTGTGTGTGGTAGGTTACTGGTACTGTGTTGTGGTAGGTTACTGGTCACTGGTACTGTGTGTGGTAGACTACTGGTCACTGGTACTGTGTGTGGTAGGTTACTGGTCACTGGTACTGTGTGTGGTAGACTACTGGTCACTGGTACTGTGTATGGTAGACTACTGGTCACTGGTACTGTGTGTGGTAGACTACTGGTCACTGGTACTGTGTGTGGTAGACTACTGGTCACTGGTACTGTGTGTGGTAGGCTACTGGTCACTGGTACTGTGTGTGGTAGGCTACTGGTCACTGGTACTGTGTGTGGTAGACTACTGGTCACTGGTACTGTGTGTGGTAGGCTACTGGTCACTGGTACTGTGTGTGGTAGGCTACTGGTCACTGGTACTGTGTGTGGTAGGCTACTGGTCACTGGTACTGTGTATGGTAGGCTACTTGTCACTGGGTACTGTTTATGGTAGACTACTTGTCACTGGGTACTGTTTATGGTAGACTACTTGTCACTGGGTACTGTTTATGGTAGACTACTTGTCACTGGGTACTGTTTATGGTAGACTACTTGTCACTGGGTACTGTTTATGGTAGACTACTTGTCACTGGGTACTGTTTATGGTAGACTAGGGGAAACTGAATATCTAGATAACTACCCAGGTGGTGGGAGAGTGGGTTTGGTGTCTCATGGCAACCACTTTACCGCCAAGATCACAGCCCGTCCTCGTAAACAAAGGCCAAAGTCCATTCCATCCACCCGCCAAACCCCCCAGCTGTTTATGAATGAAAAACGGCTTACACACGACTCACAACTGATGACGTCCGAACAGTTACGGAACCAGTGCTTCACTGACGACTTTTGATCGAACCACAACGCTGTAAATGCTTCACCCACGTACTACAAATACAAATAATCGCCAACAGAACCTAAACACCTCACCTAACCAGTGCCTAAATATGCACAATATGCTAACATATAATAATATTCATTTATATTTAAGAAAATTCTTGTTTTGAATGACCAGAATGTTAAAATTTATGAATGTGTCTTTGGGGTCGACCGCTGGATGGAATGGACTTTGTCTGAGAACGCGATTTAAAACGGGCTGTTTTTCACAAGAGTAGATGGGCCAAAAATAATAATTCAAACAGGTGAACAAATCCACAAGGGCCGTGATGAGGATTCGAACCTACGTCCGAGAGCATCCCAGACGCTGCTTTAATCGACTGCGCTACGACATGGTTAAAAGAATTGCAACCAGAAGTTCTACTGCCTTTACTTGGACCCTGCAGCCTCTCCGAGACACAAACCATGATTTTACGCAATTCCGCCATGCACTCGAACTGTCAATAGGCCGTTCTCCCTCTTCACCCTTACGGTCCTTGTGGATTTATTCATCTGATACATCACACTATTGTGATATCTGTGTGTAATTCGAACAGGTATTTCAAGTCTCAAGACAATAATCTGTTGAAATTGAAATTGAAATAAGTTTATTGAGGTAAAATACACACAAAGGGATGAGGTAGCTCAAGCTATTCTCACTCCGTTCAGTACATCGTGTTAATACATATAAACACATCACAAGCAATAATCATATTACCAAACATTCTGAGAGATAAACATATACATTTCCTCCTTTACACAAGTAGTATGGTATCAGACGTACACACACATACTTTAATGACCTAGTTATACTGTATAGACAATTTGCAAGAGACATGTAGATAATTCAACAAAATATTACAGTCTTGGTGCAAAATTCTTGATTATTCTTGATACAAATAATCTATTTGTCCAAGACTTGACATCAAACACCATTAGAACAATGATTCCAACAGCCGTTAGTACTTAAATATATCCTAAGCAATGTAATTTTTGCGTAAGTATTGCAAGTGGAGGAGGAGGGGGAAGGGAATAAAACTTACAAGCTTCCATTTACTAGTAAGAGACGGAACAAGAGTAATGACTTTAGTGAGGGCTGTAAGTGGAGGTAATTAGAGCATGTTACTAAGGAATGTGACGGTAGGAAGCCATGCTATGTGTCCAGGTGATCAATAAAGGCAGAGTGTCTGAACTCTGACATTGTGAGGTCTTGGTTGAGTGTGAAATTTTGTCCTGTACAGACGAGGAGTCACAATAACGAGGCTGAAGTATGTTGACCAGACCACACACTTGAAGGTGAAGGGACGACGACGTTTCGGTCCGTCCTGTAATTGCACTCAAAATTTGGGCATGTATTCATGCTCTAATTTTTTTTGCAGGCGAGGAGTCACGATAACGTGGCTGAAGTATGTTGACCAGACCACACACTTGAAGGTGAAGGGACGACGACGTTTCGGTCCGTCCTGGACCATTCTCAAGTCGATTGTGAGAATCTACTTGAGAATGGTCCAAGACGGACCGAAACGTCGTCGTCTCTTCACCATCAATTTTTTTTTGTATATTTGATTGTTAGTCAATTATACTCACTAAAGAGAAAATAAACCTTCGTATATGAATTATAGTTGCTGTAGATTTATAATTGTAGACCAATTATACTCAGTGAAGAAAAAATAGACCCCTCATATTTGAATGATTGTTGCTGTATATATATTTGATTGTATGCCAATTATATTCACTGAAAGAGACAATGTACCTCTCACATATGAATTACTGTTGCTGTAGTCATTCGACTGTAATTATACTCACAAAGAGGAATCATTCTGTCATTTTGATATACCACCTCCAAGTATGATATTTTTAACAACTAATTATATAAATATAGGGGAAACAAAAAAAAATTACAATTTGCCTACAAGTTAATAATAATAATAATATTGCTGTTACTTATAACACAAGTGCTTATTTAACATTATTAATAATTGTAATGTTAATATTACTGCCAATATGTTAATTGTTTTACTTCTGCTAAGACTATTGTTGATATTACTACTCCTATTATTCGTGCATTATTACTACTACTACCTATTACTTTATTACTACGACAATAATGGTTCTCTTTACGACATCCATTCGTCTCTATACATCAGTCGTGAAGGGATAAATAGTTTCACAGGCTAATAACAATGACTGTGGGACCATTAACATATGTACACACACACACACACACACACACACACACACACACACACACACACACACACACACACACACACACACACACACACACACACACACACATACGTAACGTGGAACAAGTTAGGGGAGAAGCTGGTGGAGGCCAAGACCGTCAGTAGTTTCAAAGCGTTATATGACAAAGAGTGCTGGGAAGACGGGACACCACGAGCGTAGCTCTCATCCTGTAACTACACTTAGGTAATTACACTTAGGTAATTACACTTAGGTAATTACACTTAGGTAATTACACACGGGGCATGATGGCCGAGTATGTGTGGGGGGGGGGGGCTGACGGCTGAGTGAACAGCGCTCAGGATTCATAGTCCTATGGTCCGTGGATCGACCCAGGCAGAGGCGGAAACAAATGGGCAGAGTTTCTTTCACCCTCATGCCCCTGTAGTAGTAAATAGGTACCTGGGAGTTAGATAGCTGCCACGGACTGCTTCCTGGGGGTGTGTATGGGGGGGGGGGAAGTTGATTGACAGTTGAGAGGCGGGACCAAAGAGCCAGAGCTCAACCCCCGCAAGCACAACTAGGTGATTACACAGGCAATGACTGAGTCTTCCTCCCTATTTATCGAAATGTGATTTTGTACTAAAATACGCACCCTTATTGCAACTTTTTTTGTCATTGCAAAGTTTTTAAAATGTTATTTCATCGTTGCAAAGTTTTTAAAATATTATTTCATCGTTACAAAGTTTTGAACCGTTTTTATCGCGTTACAAAAATTTTTGAACGTAATTCGTATTAAAGTTTTACAAAACTTTTATTATATAGTTTACAAAGTTTCTAAATATTATGTGGTTACACAATTTTTAAACGATGTTGATGTTGTTAAAAAAAAAACACTGAAACGTTATTATGCCGTTAAAACGTTTTTAACCGTTATTATGTCGTTAAAACGTTTTTAACCGTTATTTCGTCGGTGGAACGTTTTTAACCGTTATTTCGTCGGTGGAACGTTTTTAACCGTTATTTCGTCGGTGGAACGTTTTTAACCGTTATTTCGTCGGTGGAACGTTTTTAACCGTTATTTCGTCGGTGGAACGTTTTTAACCGTTATTTCGTCGCTGGAACGTTTTAAAAACGTTATTACATCGCTACAAAAATGTGAAAATTCGTTACGTCGTTACAAAAGTGTTTAAATGTTATCACATCATCGTCATAACGACATTAATGTTATAGAAATTTTTGTTGTTGTTGTTGTTGCATTATGTGTATACTAGGATATACTAAACATCGTGTTGTGTATACTGGGATATACTAAACATTGTGTTGTGTATACTAGGATATACTCAACATTGTGTTGTGTATACTAGGATATACTAAACATTGCGTTGTGTGTATACTAGGATATACTAAACACTGTGTTGTGTATACTGGGATATACTAAACATTGTGTTGTGTATACTGGGATATACTAAACATTGTGTTGTGTATACTGGGATATACTAAACATTGTGTTGTGTATACTAGGATATACTAAACATTGTGTTGTGTGTATATTGGGATATACTAAACATTGTGTTGTGTATACTAGGATATACTAAACATTGTGTTGTGTATACTAGGATATACTAAACATTGTGTTGTGTGTATATTGGGATATACTAAACATTGCGGTGTGTATACTGGGATATACTAAACATTGCGTTGTGTGTATACTAGGATATACTAAACATTGTGTTGTGTATACTGGGATATACTAAACATTGTGTTGTGTGTATACTGGGATATACTAAACATTGTGTTGTGTATACTAGGATATACTAAACATTGTGTTGTGTGTATATTGGGATATACTAAACAATGCGGTGTGTATACTGGGATATACTAAACATTGTGTTGTGTATATACTAGGATATACTAAACATTGTGTTGTGTATACTAGGATATACTAAACATTGTGTTGTGTATACTAGGATATACTAAACATTGTGTTGTGTGTATATTGGGATATACTAAACATTGTGTTGTGTATACTAGGATATACTAAACATTGTGTTGTGTATACTAGGATATACTAAACATTGTGTTGTGTATACTAGGATATACTAAATATTGCGTTAGATAGATGCACAGTCTTTTGTTGTGTTGCGGCAACACCTCCTTAAGGATGTTTGATGTGTTTCTCAGATTATACTCACCTTAGCAAGTCTTGCGAGGCAGGGTCTCAGCTCTTGGGTCTTGGCTCGAGAGGAGGTCTATTTAAGTCACCCACTTTAAAAGCACTCGGGTAAAATTAATTTTAAGTGAAAAATGTAGTGAAGTATATTGAATAAAAACAAAGGTAGTTTTTTTTTGTCACAATGGAGATATATTGGGCGATCGTTCTTGCTCAGAACACTCTTACATGGGCTGTTCTTAACCGGGTCATTCTTACCTGGGGCCAGATTCACGAAAGCAGTTACGCAAGTACTTACAAACGTGTACATCTTTCCTCAATCTTTGACGACTTTGGTTACATTTATTAAACAGTTTACAAGCATGAAAACTTGCCAATCAACTGTTGTTATTGTTATAAACAGCCTCCTGGTGCTTCGGAGCTCATTAACTGTTTAATAATTGTAAACAAAGCCGCCAAAGATTGAGAAAAGATGGACAGGTTCGTAAGTGCTTGCGTAACTGCTTCGTGAATCTGGCCCCAGGTTCGTAAGTGCTTGCGTAACTGCTTCGTGAATCTGGCCCCAGGTTCGTAAGTGCTTGCGTAACTGCTTCGTGAATCTGGCCCCAGGTTCGTAAGTGCTTGCGTAACTGCTTCGTGAATCTGGCCCCAGGTTCGTAAGTGCTTGCGTAACTGCTTCGTGAATCTGGCCCCAGGTTCGTAAGTGCTTGCGTAACTGCTTCGTGAATCTGGCCCCTGGTTCTCTTACCTTACTATTTTTCCATTCTTTTACGTTTCCTTGATGTCCTCTTTACCTCTCATTTCATAGCCCTTTTCCCACTCTTACTTTACACCATCCATTTTTATTTCATTTTATCTTATTTTATCTTATTTTATCTTCCCCTTTCTCTTCATTATTTTTATCCTCGCTTTCACTCCCTTCACCCCCCTCTCTAATTTTATATTTTCCCCTCTTCTCTCCTATCCTATCTCACCGTTTTTCCCCTTTTTCCTATCCTTTCTCACCTGTTTTTTCCCTTTTCCTATCCTATCTCACCTGTTTTTCCTCCTCTTCCCTATCCTACCTCACCTGTTTTTCCCTTTTTAATATTCTATGTCCCCTGTTTTCCCCTCTTTCCTATCCTTTCTCACCTGTTTTCCCCTCTTCCCTATCCTATTTCACCTGTTTTTCCTCCTCTTCCCTATTCTATCTCACCTGTTTTTCCCCCTCTTTCCTATCCCTTCTCACCTGTTTTCCCCTCTTTCCTATCCTACCTCACCTGTTTTTCCCCCTCTTTCCTATCCTTTATCACCTGTTTTCCCCTCTTCCCTATCCTATCTCACCTGTTTCCCCCCCCCCTCTCCCTTATCCTCTCCCTTCCTCCTGTTACACCTGTTTCCTCTCTGGCAGCATCCCTGGCAGCATCCAGCTCACGTTTAGGGAGATAAAATGGCACACGACGCCCCGGCTACTCACCTCTTATCTCAGCCAGTGATTCACTACGGCTGCGAGAGGCCCTGGCCACACTTAAGACCTCCAGTGCCCGCCTCCCAACACAAATTTTATTCCTCAAGATTATCCTCCAAGATTGTTTCTCAAAGTTTATCTCCAAGATTCTTCCTTCTCGTGGTTCATCCTTAAGATTCCACGCCATTTAACTGCGGGTAAAGTGTTATTCAGGAAGCATTGGAGTTGGTGAATAGTCACGAGAAAATGGGATGACAATAGAAAACGAAGTCTCACCTGCTGATAGAAAATGGGATGATAGTTTTGAAGGAAAATGGGATGAAATTTTTGGAAGAAAATAGGATGATTGTTTGGGAAGAAAATGGGTTGGTAGTTGTATATAGAGTAAGGTGAGAATGAGTGTCGATAGAAATATGACTAATAGCTGTATATAATATCGTGAGAATAATTGTGAATATAATGAGGGTAATTACTGAACATAAAACGATTTAGTAATTATTGTCAGGAAACGCAGGACTTATGAATGAACGAGGGATCGATCCCATCTTATAACCTGGTTTGACAGGGATAGGTAATTGTGCCATCTTTCCACTGTGTATTTACGTATCACGTGTATTATAAATTAAGTGTATTCAGTATGCCATTCTACTTTGTGTTGCCGTCCGTGTATTATACAGCTGTATGACTCCCCAGCTACCTAAGTGGTTCTCTGTCCACCCATCTGTTTACCAGTTATCTCTTGTCTAATCTATTGTCTATTTGTTATCTGTCTCTCTCATCCATCACGCTGTCCCCTTGTCCAGGGGGGAAGGGGGCGGTACCCCCCTGCACCCCCTACACACGCACACACACTATATATATATATATATATATATATATATATATATATATATATATATATATATATATATATATATATATAAATATATATATATATATATATATATATATATATATATATATATATATATATATATATATATATATATATATATATATATATATATATATATGACACTGTCTGACACTGTCAGACAGTGTCAGACAGTGTCCTTCTGAAGATGTATTAATATACGAAAGTACTTAAGGAAATTCCTGTTTCAATTTTCCTCCGTGGTCTGACACTCACATTTTTAATCACGTGTTTATTTTCGTGATATACACACACTATATATATATATGTGTAGTGTACATATATATATTAGTATATTTTGGTAGCAGTCTTTCTTGTAAACATATGTTGTTGAATAGGACTGAAAGGGTAAGATTAATGATTCTAACACGAATCTTCTCAATATTTCTTATGGTTTTCTTCACTGTCGAGGGAAGTTGAAAAATTAACTCTCCAAAGTTCATTTTCACACTTTATTATGGTCTGACGCCTAGGGATGCGTTTCACAAGGCACTCCTTACATTTTCAAAGACAAATTTACAATGCATTTACATATATATATATATATATATATATATATATATATATATATATATATATATATATATATATATATATATATGTGAGAGAGAGAAATTAACTATCAGGGGAAAGCGCCAAGCCATTATGACTATAGCACATGGAAGGGATCAGGATAAGGATTTGGGGTGGGGAAAAGGAATGGTGCCCAACCAATTGGACGGTCGGGGACTGAACGCCGACCTGCAGGAAGCGAGACCGTCGCTCTACCGTCCAGCGCAAGTGGGTGGTAGTGGTAAACACTGCCCTAATACACTGTCAGCTAAGTGTGCATGACAGTCAGTTACAAAACTATTGTAACTGTTTCCTCAGTCTGACGCTTGCAATTGTTTGGCCTAACCAAGAACGTACGAACCCAAGCCACCCACTTAACCTATCGAGGTCGATGCATAGAAAACGTCAATATTGCGGTGCTTTAATGGTGACTAGTACGTCGCATTTTTGTAACGGATTGGTGGAGTCCGTTAAGAATGTGACTAGGTAAGAGGACAGGTTTAGTGTTGGTTGTCAATGTAATTGCCTAAGTGTAATTACCTAAGTGTAGTTACAGGATGAGGCTCGTGGTGTCCCGTCTTCCCAGCACTCTTTGTCATATAACGCTTTGAAACTACTGACGGTCTTGGCCTCCACCACCTTCTCCCCTAACTTGTTCCAACCATCTACCACTCTGTTTGCGACAGTGAATATTCTTATATTTCTTCGGCATCTGTGTTTACCTAGTTTAAATCTATGACCTCTTGTTCTTAAAGTTCCACGTCTCAGGAAATTTTCCCTATCGATTTTATCAATTCCTGTTACTATTTAGTATGTAGTGATCATATCACCTCATTTTCTTCTGAAGTTGTGTCAACAGCAGTACGGAGAGACAGAGACACAGACACAGACACAGAGACACAGACACAGACACAGACACAGAGACACAGACACAGAGACACAGAGACACAGACACAGAAACACAGAGACACAGACACAGAGACACAGACACAGAGACACAGCCACAGACACAGAAACACAGGCACAGACACAGAGACACAGACACAGAAACACAGACACAGAGACACAGACACAGACACAGAAACACAGACACAGAGACACAGAAACACAGAGACACAGACACAGAGACACAGACACAGAGACACAGACACACAGACACAGACACAGAGACACAGACACAGAGACACAGACAGATTACAAATGGCAAGGCATTAGCCCCATCAGAATTAGTGATTCAGGGAGTGAAGGAGCTTAGACGTGGCGGTGACTGTAATGGCTTGACGTAACAATGGCCTCCCATCTCCCATTGGCCTTCCCAGTGACATGATATATGGGTCACTCTATTGTGTCCGTCGTTTATTGCTGGTCTCATGAGTGGGTACAGCCCGTTGTCCCTTCTCCTCCGACTCCCTGTGTTTGGTGGTGGCTGTGGCAGGAGAACTCTGAATGGCGGGGAGAAAATCCCTTCCACTGTTCTTCTTTAATGCCAGATTGATTGATAAAGATTGAGCCACCCAAGAGGTGGCACGGGCATGAATAGCCCGTAAAATGCAAGGTGAAACTGGGGTGAATATATTGTGAATAGGGGTTGTGAGGTGAGAGAAGGGGTTAGGTTGTGGGTGTGGGGGGGGGGGGGATAGCGAAGGGGAATTATCAAGAGAAAGCACCAAGCCATTATTATTATATATATAGCACTGGAAAGGGACCAGGTGAGTTTACGGGCTCACCATAGCCCGTGCTACATGGACAGTTCGTTCTGAGTAGCTAAATCTGAAACATCAGGACCAGGATAAGGATTTGGGATGGGACGGGGGAAAGGAATGGTGCCCAACCACTACTGGTGGTGATAGTCAATGGAGGTGTCAGTGTCTATCCTGTATTTCCAAAGTACATGAAGGTATTGTCGGGTATTGGATGGTGTGATTGAAGAAGGGATGGAGGGGTGTCAGTTATGATTGATGGGGTGGTAGTGGGGATGATGGTACCTAGGATAGCAGGTCTTGTAACGATAGCGTTGGGGGTGGTGACCATGACGATAACGTTAGTGATGTAGTGGGGACTTGTTGAGGCGTCCCATCCCCCCTACCCACCACCACTATCACCCCTCCCTCTAGCCCAAATGAACTAGTAGGGTAAGGCTTAAACTGAATTAATAGAGAGGGGGGGTAGTGGAGGGTGGTAGTGGTGGTACTAATAGGTGGGATGGGGTGGTTAGTGAAGGGTGACATTATGGGGTAAGAGAGAGCCAGCTAAGGTTAGCTGTCAACACCCACACATCGTGTCAGCAAGGCGGACAGCCCGCCTGCTTTCATAACTCTCACTGTATTTCCCACTTCTCTTCACCTATGCCTCTCCATCCTCTTTACTAAAAAAAAAGTGGGTGAGAGGGCCCCCCACACCATGACCTCAGGGCCCAGACTTGACTCACCACTCAAGGCTGTACAAAGGTCAAGTGAGTTAGTAACCTGTAGTTAGTACCTGTAGCCCACCTCAATTGTGAGTAAATCAGTAGACACATCCGGATAAAAACACGATAAATATATCTATTAAAACATTCAAATATATGGTCGAGTGGTTAAGGCCTCCTGTACACCAGTTGCATAGTGCTCCTGGCAGTATGGGTTCGAGTCATTTCTAGGGTGTAGAGTTTTCAGTTGAATATACCCCTGGGGAACCATTCAGGCTTATTCGCATTCAAATATATCTTTATTGAAACATTTAACTCTATCTTGCAAGTTTTATATAGAATAATTATAACTAATGTCTATTAAAATATTATATGTAGCCAATTAATATAATGTCAGGTGAGGATTCGGGCCGAATGTGCCGCAAAATGTCTACCTAAAGGAGAATAAATGTTCCTTAATTGTTATTTAGGCCGTATATTTAGCTAGCCTAATTAAATTAAGAAATAATAATAAAGTAGGCTGCGTGTTAATTCGGGCTACATATATATTCCTTGATATTAATATGAAGCAAATAAATTTGCGTATATTAATTAAAGGTGAATAGATTAGCCGTGAATTAATTAAAAGTGAATAGATTAGAGGGATAGATTACCTTGTCATTCTGTATTAGTTGACGCAGGTGGAATATATTATTAGTATATATAATAAATATATAATATATTAGTGGCTTTAGGTATTGTATGTACTAGCACTATCTATAAATCCAACATTATGTTTTTAACTCATTATCTATGTATGTACTTTTTACCTGAATACAAATTTGAATTTGAATTTGAATTTAAATTTGAATATTGGGCCGGTACACCGCAGATCTTGATTCATTAACAGAGCCGTGCTGTTGGCGCGATAAATATGGCGCCCATCCACAAGCTGGGCTCCTTTTCCCGCCCTGGCAGAATCAGGCGTTAACATGAATTATAAAATTAGACCGGCGGGTCCCGTGGGCTAAGTAGAAATGTCGGCAACTCTGATGTCATGTGAGCTGAGCAACCTCCGGTCACACCCCCATTGGCTAAGCCTGACGCTGACGTCACTCATTGCTGCACCTCATTGGATGGCGTCACCGTGTCGTCACGGATTTAAAATAAATCTGGTGTTCCCATTGGCTGATAATTGGGTGGCGCGGTAACCGAAAGCTTTTGCTAGAAGTTGCATGATTTTGAGTCATTCCTTGTGGCGGGAACACATTCCGGGAGGTGACTTCACTCATTTTTAATCAGTAATTTGAGTTGGCGGTGTTTCGTGCCTCATTCAGCTTAAGTATCAGATGATTGCGAAATAAGTGAAGACTCACTCAGTCCCTCAAGGGCTGGGGAGTGAATGATGGCTGCTTATTGGTGGAGATTTTTATCGCATTATCTCTTATGTGTTACGCGAAGTTGAGTAGCAGATATTGGGCTCCGATTTTCTGACTAAAATCGACTGATGCATCGGTTGCTGAGGCGTGTGCCATGTTAGTCATTAATTTCTTCGACACTGAGCACATTATTTATAAGGTCTCCCATATCAAATTATTTATTGATCTGTCTCTAGCAGTTCTATTTATTCCCCCTAGGTATTTTATATGTGGTGATCATGTGTCCCCTTGTTTATCTTTCTTTCAGTGACATTGGAAGAAAAAGAAACAAAGATATGGGAGCCAAGTTACATCATCTTGAGGTTATCTTGAGATGATTTCGGGGCTTAGCGTCCCCGCGGCCCGGTCCTCGACCAGGCCTCCTTCTTGTTATACACCCCCAGGAAGCAGCCCGTAGCAGCTGTCTAACTCCAAGGTACCTATTTACTGCTAGGTGAACAGGTGTATCAGGGCGAAAGAAACTCTGCTCATTTGTTTCTCCCTTCCGCCGGGGTTCGAACTCAGAACCTAAGGACTACGAATCCCAAGCGCTGTCCACTCAGCCGTCATGATGCACAAGACGGTTCGCCAATGGAGTTTAAATCTAATCTAAGCAAAGGAATTCTAATTTCTCCAGCCTAACCCCAGGGAGCCTAATACATCCTACCCTAACGGTATATAATGTTGTGTGAACCAGGAAATGATTGCACCATACCCCGGCATATTTGGCATACATGGCTGTTGTTGTTGTTATAGATTCAGCTACGCGGAACAAGTTCCAAGTAGCACGGGCTATGGTGAGCCCGTAGTGGACTTACCTGGCACAGGAGCGGGGCAAGTAGCACGGGCTATGGTGAGCCCGTAGTGGACTTACCTGGCACAGGAGCGGGGCAAGTAGCACGGGCTATGGTGAGCCCGTAGTGGACTTACCTGGTACAGGAGCGGGGCAAGTAGCACGGGCTATGGTGAGCCCGTAGTGGACTCACCTGGTACAGGAGCGGGGCAAGTAGCACGGGCTATGGTGAGCCCGTAGTGGACTTACCTGGCACAGGAGTGGGGCAAGAAGCACGGGCTATGGTTAGCCTCGTGGACAGGAGATGTCTTCCGTGTAGTCGATGATGATGATTGATTGATGAAGATTGAGCCACCCAAGAGGTGGCACGGGCATGAATATCCCGTAACGTTCTAGTCTGAGAAAGCAGAGTGGAGCTGTGTGGTGTTTGGACACGAGTGAGGGGAAGATGTGTGTTGTATCTGGCAGCCAGGTTCCTGTATGAGCAAAGAAACGTCTATGTTCACCCCGTCCTGCTAATAACACGTCGCATTTTGACGTATACTCTACCTAAAGCCAAAAAGTTGGATTATAAAAATGGTAGCGGCTCGCGAAGTTGACAGACTGGTTCCCTTTTTCTGTTTTGGGTCCTCTGGTAGGTTCGGATAAGGGCACATTAGTACGTCAGTATCTTGACGTTGGGGAAGACCTTTAGGAGGACGGGGTGTAAGATATAAAACCAACCTCTTTAAGGCCTGGTGTTAGGATTAATGTAGAGAGTTCCTCTTTAATGTGTATTGTCTCTGAGTCCCGTCTCATTACCCACGTGGGAGATGAAGTCATTTATGTATTCTTTCAGACCTGCAGGCTTCTGCACTTGTCACTTCGAATATATTACATAACATAGATTGCAGAAACAAATGGGCAAAGTTTCTTTCACCCTGAATGCCCCTGTTACCTAGCAGTAAATAGGTACCTGGGAGTTAGTCAGCTGTCACGGGCTGCTTCCTGGGGGTGGAGGCCTGGTCGAGGACCGGGCCGCGGGGACACTAAAGCCTCGAAATCATCTCAAGATAACCTCAAGATAAGAACAACATAAGAACAAAGGTAACTGCAGAAGGCCTATTGGCCCATACGAGGCAGCTCCTATTTATAACCACCCAATCCCACTCATATACATGTCCAACCAAAGCTTGAAACAATCGAGGGACCCCACCTCCACAAGGTTACGCGGCAATTGGTTCCACAAATCAACAACCCTGCTACTGAACCAGTATTTACCCAAGTCTTTCCTAAATCTATTCCTTCAGCTTTGCATCGTTTAAACACATGTTCAAGGCTCCAGCATCTCTGGTTAATACCTGGGTGAGATTTATTTATTTATTCTCTATTTAAGTCATTAAGATATAGTCGGAATAGCATGCATCATAGCATTGATTTCGGTGGGGACTCCACGTGTTAATTCCCTCCGTCCTCTCCCCTCTTGTTATAGCTCTCTGCGTCCAATCCACTTGATATTCTATCGCAAAGTTCAACACGCTTTCAATTACTCGCGCCTGACCCTCAAGTTTGCATAGCCGCCAACTGTGTGGGTTCAGTGTCAAAGGCTTTCTGGCAGTCCATTAAGATGTTGGCAGTTCCTACAAGACTTCCCTGCTGTAAACCTCTTGTTGCTTTGTTACAATATGTAGTCTGGGGTGGTAGAACGTATATGAATATATGTATATGTAATGTAAACGTATATGAATATATGTATGTGTAATGTAAACATATGCTCAGCTATACGATTCTTGTTATAATGTCTCTTATCATCTTATATTATACATGGCAATGTTGTTGTGGTTTAAGATTTAGCTGCTGGGAACAAAAAGTTCCAAGTAGCACGGGCTATGGCGAGCCCGTAGTGGACTTACCTGGCACAGGAGCGGGACATGGCAATGATATCGACCTGTAGTTTAGTGGCACCTGTCAATTGCATTGATTAAATGTAGCGTAGGTATGGAATTAGTTATCTTCTAGCTGTCTGGTAGCTCCCCACTTTTCAGTCATTGTAGATTGTTTAAAAAAAGGTATATTGGTAACATCAACAGCCCTGTATATATGCCTTGTTCATGTTATCTTCTCTATGTGCCTTGTTCATGTTCTTCTGATCTTCTCTATGTGCCTTGTTCATGTTCTTCTGATCTTCTCTATGTGCCTTGTTCATGTTCTTCTGATCTTGTCTATGTGCCTTGTTCATGTTCTTCTGATCTTCTCTATGTGCCTTGTTCATGTTCTTCTGATCTTCTCTATGTGCCTTGTTCATGTTCTTCTGATCTTGTCTATGTGCCTTGTTCATGTTCTTCTGATCTTCTCTATGTGCCTTGTTCATGTTCTTCTGATCTTGTCTATGTGCCTTGTTCATGTTCTTCTGATCTTCTCTATGTGCCTTGTTCATGTTCTTGTGATCTTCTCTATGTGCCTTGTTCATGTTCCACCAATTTTTCTTTCTTCAAAGTATTACATTTTGAGTCATGTTCTAATAGTGTGGTTTTCACTGCTTCGTTTCTTAGAATTAGAATATCATGAGCTTCTAAGCACGCCTGGACAATTACTCCATCATGTCCGGTCTTATATCTTCCAGTTGCCTTACTCTGCGTCTCTTCTAGGAATTCTCTCATTTCCTCATACTCCTCTTTCTAGTATGCTGGTTTCCTGTTGTTCCTTCTTTCTGCTATTGTTTATGGTTTCATTTCACTGATATTCTCCAAGACCAAAATTCTGTGATTGTAGATGCTGAGAGAAGACTTTCTTGGGTTATTTCGTCTTGGGAGGGGGGGGGGAGGAAGGTGTTTTTTTCCTCTTTGATGAATACATATTTTCATTCTCGTGTGTGTGTGTGTGTGTGTGTGTGTGTGTGTGTGTGTGTGTGTGTGTGTGTGTGTGTGTGTGTGTGTGTGTGTGCGTGTGTGTGTACTCACCTAGTTGTGGTTGCGGGGGATTGAGGTTTGGCTCTTTGGTCCCGCCTCTCAACCGTCAATCAACTGATGTACAGATTACCTATTGTAATCTAGGTAAATGTAAGTCCTACCTTTTAAGTTAAAAGGTAAAAACCAGGTACCTATTGTGTGTGTACTCACCTAGTTGTACTCACCTAGTTGTGTTTGCGGGGGTTGAGCTCTGGCTCTTTGGTCCCGCCTCTCAACCGTCAATCAACAGGTATACAGATTCCTGAGCCTATCGGGCTCTATCATATCTACACATATCTACACATACACACACACACACTCTGTGTGTGTGTGTGTGTGTGTATGTGTGTGTGTGTGTGTGTGTGTGTGTGTGTGTGTGTGTGTGTGTGTGTGTGTGTGTGTGTGTGTGTGTGTGTGTGTGTGTTTTAAATGATTAAACTAAAATACGAACATTTGACCCACATTAACCAATACTGTTTTCTTTTTTCAGGTCAGTTTTTGGGTGATGTGTGTGTGGGTCCCGTCGCAGTACCTGGTGACCAGGTAAGCTCAGGTCCTCTGTACTCCTTGTCTTCGTGCGTGTGGGGCTGGTACGGCCTACCCCTTAAACGTTTTCTGACGCTGCCAGCTGTTTTCTGACACTACCAGCTGTTTTCTGACGCTGCCAGCTGTTTTCTGACACTACCAGCTGTTTTCTGACGCTACCAGCTGTTTTCTGACACTACCAGCTGTTTTCTGATACTACCAGCTGTTTTCTGACGCTACCAGCTGTTTTCTGACACTACCAGCTGTTTTCTGACACTACCAGCTGTTTTCTGACACTACCAGCTGTTTTCTGACACTACCAGCTGTTTTCTGACGCTACCAGCTGTTTTCTGACACTACCAGCTGTTTTCTGACGCTGCCAGCTGTTTTCTGACACTACCAGCTGTTTTCTGACGCTGCCAGCTGTTTTCTGATACTACCAGCTGTTTTCTGACACTACCAGCTGTTTTCGGACGCTACCAGCTGTTTTCTGACGCTACCAGCTGTTTTCTGACACTACCAGCTGTTATAGTAGTGAACTGACTCCGTGAACCTAGGCCGGTACTCATCAATTCATCAACTGTATTCATCAAGCATTTACGCACTCACAAAACCCTGTATGTTTTCAACAATCTTTGTTTACATTTACTAAATAGTTTACAAGCATCGTAAATTCACAGTCCAAGGTTAAAGTTGTTATAAATAAACTCGCAGTGCTTCAGAGTTTATAAACTGGTTAACGAATGTCAACAGTGACGCCATGATTGAGGAAAGATGTACATGTTTCGTAAGTGGGTTGATGAATCCTGGTCACTCCACTGTCTTCTATCATCTTTATCATCACACGTCAGGGTGTCTGACAGCTGAGTGGACAGCGCTTCGGATTCGTAGTCCTGAGGTTCCGGGTTCGATTCTCGGTGGAGGCGGAGGCAAATGGGCAAAATGTTTCTTTCACTCTGATGCACCTGTTACCTAGAAGTAAATAGGTACCTGGGAATTAGTCAACGGTCACGGGCTGCTTCCTGGGGGTGGAGGCCTGGTCGAGGACCGGGCCGCGGTGACGCTAAGCCCCGAAATCATCTCAAGATAACCTCAAGATAACCTCAGTCACAAGGGGTGTCGAAGGAAGGAACTATCAGGGAAAGCGCTAAGCTATTACCACTATATATAGCTCTTGGAACGGGTCAGGATAAGGATTAGGGATGGAACGGGGGGGAAAGGAATGGTGCCCAACCACTTGGAGGGTCGGGGATTGAACGCCGACCTGCATGAAGCGAGACCGTCGCTCTACCGTCCAGCCCAAGTGGTTGGACTAAGGGGTGTCGAGGGGACGAGGGTGAGGGGAAAGCTGTCACTCCATTCACTCCCTCGTATAAAACACTCCAACTAACATTGCACATCGCTTGCAACCATTCCTGTGGCGTCATATGCAGGCCCCTCTCTCTTCCTCTTCCAGCTCCCCCTCTTTTATCTCTTTCGACGTCCCCCCTCCACCCCTCTTCCTCAACCCTCTCGACTGTCTTTCCTCCCTCTCTTCTCCATTTTCTATCCTCCTCCTCCTTCTCCTTTCGCCCTATAAGATTTCGGCAACTCATTCACCGATTCTATTCACCTCTGACACGGGCTGTTGCTTCCTCTCCAGTATTTTACACCAACTTGCATAAAATTTCTCCCACTGCGCCCCTTCACCACCGTCTGCAATACCTCTTCCATCCCCCCTCCCTCCTGGCTTCCCTCTCTCCATCCCCCCTCCCTCCTGGCTTCCTCTCTCCATCCCCCCTCCCTCCTGGCTTCCCTCTCTCCATCCCCCCTCCCTCCTGGCTTCCCTCTCTCCATCCCCCCCTCCCTCCTGGCTTCCCTCTCTCCATCCCCCCTCCCTTCTGGCTTCCCTCTCTCCATCCCCCCTCCCTCATGGCTTCCCTCTCTCCATCCCCCCTCCCTCCTGGCTTCCCTCTCTCCATCCCCCCT
>NC_091229.1:20035615-20045615 GCF_040958095.1 Procambarus clarkii
GTAACTGCTTCGTGAAGTTGACCAGACCACACACTAGAAGTTGAAGGGACGACGACGTTTCGGTCCGTCCTGGACCATTCTCAAGGATATCTGCTTCGTGAATCTGGCCTCAGGACGGACCGAAACCTCGTGGTCTCTTCATCATCTGATGAGTGATATTGGTCGTCATTGTAGTGAGAGCTCCGGTGCAGGTCAGTTACATTATACTTACATCATTATCATCATAATATCATCATAATATCATCATTATCATAATCATTTAGGACTTTTAACCCCCTGGACTTCACATTCACTCATATACGCATTTACGCGTGTTTACGTGTATGTGTGAGTGTCTTAGAGTGTTTATATGTGCGTTTGTGAGCTGTACTGCGTTGGTGCGAGTCACTGAAGGCTTTTTGTTCGTGAGACCTCTCTTAAGAGCGTGTTCTCCGGTCCTCGAGATGACTCGAGGCTCTTAGGAAGGCATTAAGACACTTGTAGAGAGAGAACAAAGAGACCATCAGATAGAAACCATGTGACCCTTGGATAGAGTCCGTGAGGACTTTCAGAGACCATGAAGACCTCAGAGAAAAGACCATAAAAGAAAGACTGTAAATCGACTTGAGAATGGTCCAGGACAGACCGAAACGTCGTCGTCCCTTCAATTTCTAGTGTGTGGTCTGGTCAACATACTTCAGCCACGTTATTGTGACTCATCGCCTGCAAAGACTGTAAAACTAAACTTATTTCTTCAGAGACTCATTTCTTCAGAGACTCATTTCTTCAGAGACTCATTTCTTCAGGGACTCATTTCTTCAGAGACTCATTTCTTCAGAGACTCATTTCTTCAAAGACTCATTTCTTCAGAGACTCATTTCTTCAGAGACTCATTTCTTCAGAGACTCAATTGGGAGGCTGAAAATATTGGTAAGTTATGAGAGAGGCGACGTAAGTCTGAAGAGATATATAAGAACATGAATCTTGTGATATATTAATGTTATATAGAAATACAGAATATAAACACATACAAAATAAATCAAGAAATGTATTAATAAACACTTCGACTGTGTGAATTTTGAGCGGTATATCTCCTTTCAGGTATATCTCCTTTCAGGTATAGCCCCTTTCAGGTATACCTCCTTTCGGGTATATCCCTTTCATGTATACCTCCTTTCGGGTATATCCCTTTCAGGTATACCCCCTTTCAGGTATACCTCCTTTCAGGTATACCTCCTTTCAGGTATACCTCCTTTCAGGTATAGCTTTCAGGTATACCTCCTTTCGGGTATACCTCCTTTCAGGTATATATCCTTTCAGGTATATCTCCTTTCAGGTATACCTCCTTTCGGGTATATCCATTTCAGGTATACCTCCTTTCAGGTATATCTCCTTTCAGGTATAGCTTCTTTCAGGTATATCTCCTTTCAGGTATATCTCCTTTCAGGTATATCTCCTTTCAGGTATACCTCCTTTCAGGTATATCTCCTTTCAGGTATATCTCCTTTCAGGTATATCTCCTTTCAGGTATACCTCCTTTCGGGTATATCCCTTTCAGGTATACCTCCTTTCAGGTATACCTCCTTTCGGGTATATCTCCTTTCAGGTATATCTCCTTTCAGGTATATCTCCTTTCAGGTATACCTCCTTTCGGGTATATCCCTTTCAGGTATACCTCCTTTCAGGTATACCTTTCAGTCACCTCCTGGAACCCTTATCGAGTCCTGACAAGGTCCACGACCGAGCGAAACACCGTGACTTATATTTCATTCACCTAGGCACTGACAGACTCGAACCGCCGACCCCACGAGCGTGAAGCCCAAGCTCTATCCACCATATCGGATAGAGAGAGATTCATTCCACACATTAAATGTAATGTTTATTTTACCCGGTAGTGGGGTTGGGAGTTTGTATGTCGTGATTAATGTATCTCATGGGTGGATTGGCTGGCGAAAGAGATACTATTATCTATGTATATATTTAAATTTTGAGAAAATGTAGTGTGCTCACAGAAATCACAATAGCGCGATGCATCAAGTGAACAAATCCACAAGGGCCGTGACGAGGATTCGAACCTGCGTCCGAGAGCATCCCAGACGCTGCCTTAATCGACTGAGCTACGACATGGTCAAAATAAACAAAAAAAACACTCAAATCCTCGTCACGGCCCTTGTGGATTTGTTCATGTAGTGTTGCTGTAATGATAGTAGTAATGTTAACTAGGATAGTTAGCGGAGGTAACTGTAATCACCGTGTTAATTGGGGTTAGTTATAGTGGTGGTTGTTATCTTGGTTATCTTGAGATGATTTCGGGGCTTTAGTGTCCCCGCGGCCCGGTCCTCGACCAGGCCTCCACCCCCAGGAAGCAGCCCGTGACAGCTGACTAACACCCAGGTACCTATTTTACTGCTAGGTAACAGGGGCATCAGGGTGAAAGAAATTCTGCCCATTGTTTCTCGCCGGCGCTTGTAAAGGCTAAAGTTGCGTATTTCCTTCCTCTCTCATATATTCCTACAGCCGTTGTTGCTATACCTGTTTCTCCTGCCAAGAGCATGGAACAGGCATACCATGGATACCATTCCATGTTATACCCGTGGTTGGATACCATTCCTTTCCCACCGTCCCATCCCAAATCCTTATATCCTGATCCCAGTGCTCTATAGTCATAATGGCGTGGCGCTTTCTCCTTTATCCCTTCCCTTCCTGTCAAGAGCATGAGGAGGATGAGGAGAGAGGAGGGGGAAGAGAGCCTTCCGCTATTCTACCTTGATATCATCCTTGATATCATCTTTGATATCATTTAGTACAGTTGCAAGAATCTGTGGTTCCAGTTAGCCACCCCGAAGGTCTTATGACAAGGACGAAAAGGTCATCAAGAGAAGGATGCTTTAGAAGGGAAAGGGGAGATAGAGGAAAAGGGGGAGGGGGTGAGAGAGAGAGAGAGAGAGAGAGAGAGAGAGGGGGGGGGGGGTGGGGGGTGTGTCAACCCAAGTATTGACCCTATGTTTGGGGTAACAGGGGGGGTAGGGAGGGTTGAATGGGGGGAATAGGGAGAAAGAAGGGGGGTGAGAGGGAGAGGGAGTTGGGTATGCTGCTCAGACAGGCTATTGTACCTACATGAAAGGTGACAGGGGGGGGGGAAGGAGGAAGGGAGAGCGCTACCTAATTAGGGAGACGGGAGAGCTTGTCTCTGTTGAAGAGGTGAATCTCTTATCATTCCTCACAGCCACCCTTTTCCTATCCTTTTTTTTTATCTCTCCTCTCTACTTCCCTCGCTTCCACTCCTCTTTCTTCTCTCTCTCTCTCCTCTCCCTTCTCTGCTCTTCTCCTTCATTGCTTTTCTCTGATGCCTACACCCCTCACACACTATTTTCCCCTCTCTGCTTGGAAACAGGGAACCAGGCATATATCTCTTGGATGGGGAAAGAACAGACAGGTAACTAGTATGGTGGTAGTTGATAGTGGTAGTTGATGGTGATAGTTGGTGGTGACTACCTCCTCTCCGTCCCATCCCCCCCCCCCTCTTTTCCATCACCCCACTCAACCCTTTCTAATCAACCCCCCCGTTCTTCCTACCTCCTGTGACCTATTCCAGAAATCTGTAGTCTGCCTGGAAGCGCTTCCTGGATCGTGAGTGTTTGAGGTAATCTTCCGCAACAAACACCTCAGGAGACCAGACTGCATAGCTAACTATATTGGCTGGATTATCAGATGTCACAATACCGGGAATACTAAATGAACAGGCACATGCAAATGACCAGGAGGCCAGATTCACGTACCAGTTACGCAAGAACTTACGAACGTGTACATCTTTTCTCAATCTTTGGCGGCTTAATTTACATTTATTAAACAGTTTACAAACGTGAAAACTTCCCAATCAACTGTTGTTATTGTTATAAACAGCCTTCTGGGGATTCAGAGCTCATTAACTGTCTTATAATTGTAAACAAAGCCGCCAAAGATTGAGAAAAGATGTACAGGTTCGTAAGTGCTTGCGTAACTGTTTCGTGAATCTGGCCCCTGCTACGGATGTACGATAGATTTGCCTTAAGCCAGCAAATAGTAGAACCAACTAAAAAAGAGAACACGCTGGACCTCATTTATATTAATAATGATGAATTGATCAGGAACATAAGGATTACAAATACCTGCTACTCGGATTAAAAATTTTAATTGAAGTTCTGACAAGCATGGAGAGCAGACGTGCACAACCAGTCCCGAGCCCCAGGGGAGGAGAATTCAGCAAATTCAATTTTAATAATAAAACAGATTAACTGGGAGCAAATAAACCAAGATCTCACAGAAATAAGCTGGGAAGAACAGCTAGAAAATGCAAACCTGAACCAGTGCCTGGAAAATAAGCTCAGTAGCACTAGAAATATGCTCAAACCGCATACTCCTAGGAAAATAAAGAAGAAATGCAGATTGGAACGGGAACGTCGTTCCCTCTATAGGCGAAGAAAACGAATCGCGGAACAACTTGAGAGTCGCAGCCTGTCTCAAGAACGGCGAAGAAGGTTAGGTAGAGAAATAGAAACGATTGAACTAAAGCTACATGAATCATTCAAATCCAGTTGAGACAAAGAGAGCAAAAGGCCATCAGTGAAATAGAGAGAAATCCGAAATATTTTTTCTCCTATGCAAAATCAAGATTTTGCATAGGAGACTATAGACAGAGTCTGCTGAAGACATTGAAAAACTTCAAGCTGATATTAATAAAGTCTTCGACTGGGCATCAGAAAATAACATGATGTTTAACAGTGATAAATTCCAGGTACTCAGGTACGGTAAAAAGGAGGGGCCAGATTCATGAAAGCACTTACGCAAACACTTACGAACGTGTGCATCTTTATTCAATCTTTAACGGCTTTGGTTACATTTATTAAACAGTTTACAAACATGAAAACTTCCCATTCAGCTGTTGTTATTGTTATAAACAGCCTCCTGGTGCTTCGGAGCTCATTAACTGTTTAATAATTGTAAACAAAGCCGCCAAAGATTGAGAAAAGATGTACAGGTTCGTAAGTGCTTGCGTAAGTGCTTTGGTGAATCTGGCCCGAGGACCTTAAACATAATACAGGGTACAAAACACAATCAAATCTGCCCATAGTAGGAAAACATCATGTCGAGGATTTGAGAATAATAATGTCTGACGACCTAACGTGTAGGGAACATAACCCAGCAAATATTGCGTCAGCCAGAAAAATGATCGGATGGATTACGAGAATCTTCAAAACCAGATATCCCATTACAATGGTTGTACTACACAACGTCCCCGCGGCCCGGGGACCGAGCCGCGGGGACGTTGAGCCCCGAAATCATGGCAAGGTAACCTCAAGGTAGGTGTTGTGGAGGCGAGACGGGAAGACTAGTGGTCCAGGAGTGTTCTAGAACCCGGTGAGTACCACGTGGGTCTGGGAAGATGGCGGCCATCTTGGTGGTGACGGGTGGAGTCCATTGTTTCCAGGCTGTGTGTGTGTGTGTGTGTGTGTGTGTGTGTGTGTGTGTGTGTGTGTGTGTGTGTGTGTGTGTGTGTGTGTGTGTGTGTGTGTGTGTGAGAGAGAGAGAGACTAGGTACGGAGGAGCGTCGCTGGACACCAGTCAGTGTGGTGTAATAACGAGGTCAAAATACCAAGTAAAAGTTTTCTCATAACATCCTCCCGAACAACTCCCGCGTTAATCAAACGACGCAATTAACGTGTACATCTTTATATATATATATATATATATATATATATATATATATATATATATATATATATATATATATATATATATATACCTATATATCGGGACCCAAGAACTGAAGCTCAACCCCCCGCACAAGTACCTCTAGGTGTGTCTACCACCAAACTTCCCAGGAACGCAAAATAATTTCGCCTAAACGTCAACAAAGCAAAAATTTCAGCAAATCTGAGAAGAATTTTCGAATGTTGAATATTAATATATATTTTTTTTTCCTGTTTTCAGGTATGTGTTGGGGAAGTTTACACTCTGTCTGTCAGGTGTGTGTCTGTCTGTGTGTCGTGGTCTACCTTCCCTCTCTGGACTCCTGCTGCATGGTGAGTTTACAGTATCAGCTGCCTCTACTGTTGACAGTTTACCACACTCAGGCTGCCTCTACTGTTGACAGTTTACCACACTCAGGCTGCCTCTACTGTTGACAGTTTATGACACTCAGGCTGCCTCTACTGTTGACAGTTTACCACACTCAGGCTGCCTCTACTGTTGACAGTTTATGACACTCAGGCTGCCTCTACTGTTGACAGTTTACGTCACTCAGGCTGCCTCTACTGTTGACAGTTTATGACACTCAGGCTGCCTCTACTGTTGACAGTTTACCACACTCAGGCTGCCTCTACTGTTGACAGTTTATGACACTCAGGCTGCCTCTACTGTTGACAGTTTACGTCACTCAGGCTGCCTCTACTGTTGACAGTTTACCACACTCAGGCTGCCTCTACTGTTGACAGTTTACCACACTCAGGCTGCCTCTACTGTTGACAGTTTACCACACTCAGGCTGCCTCTACTGCTGACAGTTTACCACACTCAGGCTGCCTCTACTGCTGACAGTTTACGACACTCAGGCTGCCTCTACTGTTGACAGTTTACGACACTCAGGCTGCCTCTACTGCTGACAGTCTACCACACTCAGGCTGCCTCTACTGCTGACAGTCTACCACACTCAGGCTGCCTCTACTGCCGACAGTCTACCACACTCAGGCTGCCTCTACTGCTGACAGTCTACCACACTCAGGCTGCCTCTACTGCTGACAGTCTACCACACTCAGGCTGCCTCTACTGCCGACAGTCTACCACACTCAGGCTGCCTCTACTGCTGACAGTCTACCACACTCAGGCTGCCTCTACTGCTGACTGTCTACCACACTCAGGCTGCCTCTACTGCTGACTGTCTACCACACTCAGGCTGCCTCTACTGCTGACTGTCTACCACACTCAGGCTGCCTCTACTGCTGACTGTCTACCACACTCAGGCTGCCTCTACTGCTGACTGTCTACCACACTCAGGTTGCCTCTACTGCTGACAGTCTACCACACTAGCGGCCTGGATCAACCAGGCTGCGACTCGTTTATCAGGCTGTGAGCAGCCACATCGAACAGCCTGATTGATCAAACCAGCAACAAGGAGGCCCTAGTCAGAGACCGGGCCGCGGGGACACTGATCCCCGAAATCGTTAACAGGTAGTTAGACCCTCACAGCAATGCTAATACTATTGAAATCACTGGTGCTGTTCCGTCTAGAGTATTGCTCGGTACTCACTTCCCCCCTTCAGAGCAGGAGAGATTGCTGAAATAGAGTGAATACAGAGAACATACACGGCGTACATAGACACGATAAAATATCTAAATTTTAGATATTTTATCGTGTTTTTAACGGGACAGTCTCAGAGCTCTCAAAATGTACTCTTTGGAGAGGAGACGAGAAAGGTATCAAATAAAATATACATGGAAAAGATACTGGAAGGCCAGGTCCCAAATTTGCTCAGTAGGATAACAACATACTGGTTATCTTGAGATTATCTTGAGGTTATCTTGAGATGATTTCGGGGTTTAAAGCGTCCCCGCGGCCCTCAACTAGGCCTCCTTTTTGTTACACACCCCCAGGAAGCAGCCCGTAGCAGCTGTCTTCACTCCCAGGTACCTATTTTACTGCTAGGTAACATGGGGCATCAGGGTACAGGAAACTCTGCCCATCTGTTTCCACCGGCTGCGGGGATCGAACCCTAGGTCCCTAGGTCCACGAGTCTAGGGCGCTGTCCACTCAGCTACCAGCCCCTGTGTGTGTGTGTGATAGTGATTATCGACGTCGGATGAAGGATAGGTGTATTTCCTCTAATTATCGAACCTGTTGTCATCGACGAAATGGCGGGCGCCCGCTGTTGACCCAGCCGACACTCCCCCGTCACCTGGGTCCTCACTGTCTGTCTGTCTGTCTGTCTAGTGCGCTTCCCTCACTGCCTTCCTGTCTACCATCTTGCCTGTCACCCAGCCTACACCCTGTCTGACTCCCCGACAGCCTGCCGCCCTGCCTGTCACCCAGCCTACACCCTGCCTGACTCCCTGACAGCCTGCCGCCCTGCCTGTCACCCAGCCTACACCCTGCCTGACTCCCCGACAGCCTGCCACCCTGCCTGTCACCCAGCCAACACCCTGCCTGACTCCCCGACAGCCTGTCACCCTGCCTGTCACCCAGCCTACACCCTGTCTGACTCCCCGACAGCCTGCCGCCCTGCCTGTCACCCAGCCTACACCCTGTCTGACTCCCCGACAACCTGCCGCCCTGCCTGTCACCCAGCCTACACCCTGTCTGACTCCCCGACAGCCTGCCGCCCTGCCTGTCACCCAGCCTACACCCTGTCTGACTCCCCGACAGCCTGCCGCCCTGCCTGTCACCCAGCCTACACCCTGTCTGACTCCCCGACAGCCTGCCGCCCTGCCTGTCACCCAGCCTACACCCTGCCTGACTCCCCGACAGCCTGCCGCCCTGCCTGTCACCCAGCCTACACCCTGCCTGACTCCCCGACAGCCTGCCGCCCTGCCTGTCACCCAGCCTACACCCTGCCTGACTCCCCGACAGCCTGCCGCCCTGCCTGTCACCCAGCCTACACCCTGCCTGACTCCCCGACAGCCTGCCACCTTGCCTGTCACCCAGCCTACACCCTGCCTGACTCCCCGACAGCCTGCCGCCCTGCCTGTCACCCAGCCTACAACCTGTCTGACTCCCCGACAGCCTGCCACCCTGCCTGTCACCCAGCCTACACCCTGTCTGACTCCCCGACAGCCTGCCGCCCTGCCTGTCACCCAGCCTACACCCTGCCTGACTCCCCGACAGCCTGCCGCCCTGCCTGTCACCCAGCCTACACCCTGCCTGACTCCCCGACAGCCTGCCGCCCTGCCTGTCACCCAGCCTACACCCTGCCTGACTCCCCGACAGCCTGCCACCCTGCCTGTCACCCAGCCTACACCCTGCCTGACTCCCCGACAGCCTGCCACCCTGCCTGTCACCCTGCCTGTCACCCAGCCTACACCCTGCCTGACTCCCCGACAGCCTGCCACCCTGCCTGCTTGCAAATCTATTCAGCACCATCTTTAACCTCCAATTCCATCTGCCAATGAAGGTATATTGCAAAACCCAGGATGCTTGCTGGCTTTGCAAGAGGGTTGAACAGTGAAGGAGCAGTGCCCAGTCAATCCTCCCTACCCAGGACATCGTGGGAGAGTAGTAGGGGGGGAGAGAGGGGGGGGGGTTACACAGGTGGTTGTAGTTGTGGTGGTTATGGTGATGTGGTTGTCGCTGGATGAAGATGGGCAGGTTGGGGGTGTGGAGGTGGGGTTGGGGGGGGGGGAGGGAGTGGGGTTTGGGAGAGAGGGGGCAGGATCGATGCTACATAACGAGGTTAAAATCCTGTCACTATAGGTTTCACGCCCATGTCTGGAAGCCTAGTCTGGAAGCCTGGTCAGGAGCCTAGTCTGGTCTGGAAACCTGGTGTGGAAGCCTGGTTTGGAGCCTAGTATGGTCTGGAAGCCTGGTCTGGAAGCCTAGTCTGGAAACCTGGTCTGGAAGCCTGGTCTGGAAGCCTGGTCTGGAAGCCTGGTCTGGAAGCCTGGTGTGGAAGCCTCTCCTTGTACCGCCTCGCTCTTGCCCAAGCCGGGCTTCCAGATATCATTTAAATGCCAATACTCCCTTAATTATGTGAGTGGAATGGTTGGAAGCCCACCCCAAGGCCGCCTCGTGGAACAGACAGCCGTGTCTGTCCCACGAGACATTTATACACACATCCGTTGTGTATAAATTGTGTATAAATTGTATATTTACCTCCCTTTCCAGAGTAAGATATCCGGAATGATCTGAACACCGGGAATGTTCCCCCAATGAGGAGAGAGAGGGAGTTTCTGCCCGATATGATGTTGAGTGCCGGGAATATTCCCTAGTGACAGGTAGAGAGGATTTGCCATTTTAGTCCGCTAGCTTACGGCTGTAAGTCCCTGTCACCCAC